>NC_044314.2:19543994-19843994 GCF_007474595.2 Lynx canadensis | reverse complement strand
GTAGAGCCATCACTTCCTGTGCTAATCGGTACTTTGATAAATATTCAAGGATGTCCTTGTGCAGTTCTCTGGAGTTATTGCTGTCTGGTCCTCTGTCTCATCAATGTGAGTTGCCTCGGTCTTTCCAGAGTTTCAATTGTCTTCTCAACTCAGAGAACCTTGAAACCCTACAGTCATTAAATTGGGCAATCATAGGGCTCACCTTGTTCATTTCCGATTGCTTAGGGATCACAGTTCTTTGTTGCTGCATGCCTAGCAAATTAAAAACTATTCTTTCATATATTTTGTCCACTTTGGGGGTCCTTTTGGCTCTTTTAGGTGACAGGGTAAATTTGGTCCATGTTCTCCCATCTTAGTTGGGAAGCTTCATTCTTTCAACAAACGTTTAAGTGCCAGACAATGGGTTTATCCTTAGAAGATTGTAATACCACTTTTGTAGTGGATGAAAGAAAAAGAATATTGTTGCTGGGATGGGCCAGCAGTATATACAATTAGAGTGTGTTCAGTGGTGTTACCAAAAAAGTCTCTTACCAAACAAAGAAAGCAGAGGTTCATTCTCTATAATGTTGACTCTAATTGATTCTAAAAGATGACTCTTCTGGGGACATGACTCGGTCTCTATTTCACGTGTTTTCGTTAGTAACAATAGCTATGGAACTCAAGACTCTCTAGGCCTTTGTTTTCTCATCTAGAAGATGGGGATAATTATAGTAGGTCCTCACAGGGTTCATAATGAGAATTTAATGAGACAGTATCTGCAGTGCTATTAGCTTCATACCTGACACACAGAAGTGCTCAACAAAGGTCAGGAAATCTTTAATCTTTCTAGATACCTCCCAGTTCTTGTACTACTATTGAATTTGCAAAATGATCCATATTTACTTTATTTCCTGTCTTCTTCACCCTTTATCTCTCTCTCTCTCTCTCTCTCTCTCTCTCTCTCTCTTTCTCACACACACACACACCCTCTTCTTTTCTTCTCTGCAGACTTAAGAGTAACTACTTTGGTTTGTCATAATAGTGACATTTTAGTTAGAGGCATCCAATTTCAGAGTTGCAAGTGCACTTCATGACCATTTTATCCAATATCCACCGCTCTCCATGTTCTTCACAGAAGGAAAGTATAATCTAGAGAAAGGAAGTGGTCTGTCCAAGATCACAGAGTTGGTAGTGGTGGAACACATCTTCCATCTGGGTGTTTTCTCCACAAAACAACACTACCCCTCCCTCTTTCTCATTCTCTAGGCCTCTCTCAATTCTGGGAAATACTTTGACATTCACAAGTAGGAATTTCACAGAATATTACAGACACACTTATACCATAGTTCTTTGTAAGATTTTAAAATTCCTTTTTCCTTTTTATGTTTATGCTTGTGTGTGTATGTTGGGGGGAGAAGGAGGGTGGGAAGTGGGAAAATCTAACCAGACTCAGTATAAAC
Organism: Lynx canadensis; assembly: GCF_007474595.2. Lineage (NCBI taxonomy): Eukaryota > Metazoa > Chordata > Mammalia > Carnivora > Felidae > Lynx > Lynx canadensis. The sequence goes on along the minus strand of NC_044314.2, from coordinate 19,842,555 downwards.
CAAATTAGCTGTCCCAAAAGAAAATGACACACTGCAGATTTGAGAGATCCCCAAGTCCATTTTATAGCTGATAAAGTTGTGACGTGGAGAATTCAACAGATGGGCCTTAGTTTGATATTTGGCTAAGATAAATTTTGGGTAAGCTAAAACTTAGTCTAGAGTACATGCTGTTAAACGTAGTGTCTTTTCAATAGCTTGTGACTGCTTCTGGGATAGTGACCATGGATGGTTATTAATATAGTGTGGTACAACTGAGTCAAAGTTGCCATAATTTCTTAAAATGTTACTTTTGGAGAAATTAAGAGCTCCATATAAATTTAAATATTAACACTATTGGTTATGCACATTACCTTTTCCCCCCTTTACTTTAAACCTATATAAACAACAACAAAAAGCAGTTCTTAAGCTTAAGCATTATGGTGCTAGTGTCTACAGAAATAGTGCACATAAAAAAATATTTAGAATTAGATTCTGGCTTTAGGCGATCTTTGTAAATGAGACACAATTTTTATAACTTTATAAATATCTTTACAACATCCAAATTATCTTGCAATACAAGTATGAATTTTACTACATCACAAATGTATATTATGTGAATGCAAAATTGGATGCTGTTAAATCCTAGACAATCTGATTTTTAGGATGATTATGTGATTGTAATTTCAGGAATAATAATAATTTGTTGGTAGTGGATCGATTATTTTTTTTTGCAAGTGAGTTTGTTATTTTCTTGACTTTGTCTGATCCTCGGATCCTTAGGGGTAAATTTTCAGTACAGCACACGGGGATTTAGCTGTGTGAGCCCCATTAGTGTGAAACGGAGTTTTGTAGCTATATCCATGAGGGGAGCAGTTGCTCTTTAATGTTATTTTAATATTTAATAGTTATTGCAGGGCTGTCAAGCTGGGACTGTCTCAATGAGAGAGATTTCCAGAACATATGAGAGAGATTTTAAACATCTATTTAGAGCGTACTGCAATATTCTTCGTTATAAGAAGAAGATTCTTTAGGGAGAAACAGTCCAATTCAAAAAAGTTTCCTTTTAATTGTGGCAAATTTGAGACTGAGATAATCGATTTCTTATTTTTATTAGAATTTTCCAAAGGATTCATTAAACTGCTTTCATGAAATAACTGAGATATTAATATGGTGAAATTTTAATGGAGTATCAGATAAAAGGAATAAAGTGTTTTTCATTTATGGATGTTTATTTTTGTCATTCATTTTATAATACATTTTTTAAGTTAATTGGTACTCTTGATTTTCCTTAAAAATCTCTAGGCAAATTTGTAGAGGTTAGGTATGTGAGGACACCTCTGTGAAGAACGAATAGGCTTTACCACAAGTTGGATTATAACTAAATAATTGTCTCACTATAAAGAATACACAGCTGCACTCTTCCCTCGAGGCATCTCCCTAGTGCCTGGTGGCCCTCAAGGAGTCAGTACAGGACTAAGTGTTTTTGAACACTGAGAGCATCTGGCCTCAGACCTTAAAATATACCCATATTATTTTCGTCAAATCTAACATAAAACCTGTATCTGAAGTACCCCAAGAAGCCATTCAAGGTCTCTAGGTAGAAATTTTGGAAAGTCTCGGGGCACCTGGGTGGCTCAGTCAGCTAAATGTCCAACTTCAGCTCAGGTCATGATCTCGCAGTTCATGAGTTCAAGCCCTACGTCAGGCTCTGTGCTGACAGATCAGAGCCTGGAGCCTGCTTCAGATTCTGTCTCCTTCGCTCTCTGCCCCTTCCCTGTTCATGCTATCTCTCTCTCTCTCTCTCTCTCTCTCTCTCTCTCTCTCTCAAAAATAAATAGACATTAAAAAAAAAGAAATGTTAGAAAGACTCAAAAGAAGAAGAAGAAGACAGAACAGCTGTATCCATTCATCACTCATCCCTCCTTTTTCCTGCAAGTTCAAATTTTCCTTCTCTTGTTTTACTCAACTTGTAAACCTGTACAGGTTTCCACATCCTGGAAACAAGCAAGTGAACCAATTTTTCTGTCACACAGAACTCCCCTCTAGCTATGTTCCTACATCCCTCCTTCCACTTACCACCCACCTCCATGGAAGAGCCTTTTCCTTCCACAGTCGCCTCTTTTACTTCCTTCCTGGGAGTACTGGCCGATTCTGACCTCTCCTCAGTATCTGTCTGACTTGTCCACCCTGAGGTTCTTCATACCCTTAAATACCATCTTTTTTTTTCATTTCTTCCCTTGCTTCTCTCTTTCTTTTCTTTCTTTCTTTCTTTCTTTCTTTCTTTCTTTCTTTCTTCATTCATTCATTCATTACTAAATACATTTTGCCAGACACTGCTCTAAGTATCTTAAACAGAGAAATAAGGCTTAATCACAATCCATGGGGGGCTTAGGGTCTAGTGGGAGAAACAGGAAGATATTTTTCTTTTTTCTGCACTGTGATGCTAGAGCTTGGACTCTGGAAACCACATCTTTCCCTTGATTGCTGGTTCCCTTCTAGGTTCTTGTCAACAGGGAGTATGTGAGGGAGACCAGAAGGCCGGAGTTGGGGAGAAAGAACTTACTCTGTCTTGTTTTCTTTCTATTCTTGTCAGTGATACTTTACCATGGCCCTTCACTCAGGCAGAGATGGTTGGCTCCAGTCTCCAGCTACTTGTTGCCCTTCTCACAACCAGCTGCGTTGTGCCCATTCAGTGGTATCTGCAACAGTTGGGCAGTGGTCTGCCTTAAAGGTTTGGGTCCCAGCTATATGGAGCATATCTCTGAGGTCCTAAGGCATCAGTATCTCCAGGCAGCTCTCCTCAGAGGCAGAGTATCCAGCTCTGTGGGCCTGAGGCTTGCAGAAGGTCCAGCTGTATAGCAGACCGCTCTACCTCTTGGTTCCATTATGACCCAGCAGTTCAAGAGTACTCAGTGATCTCTGGCAGGTAGGGATGCTCTAAGGATCCTCTGGGAAGCCCCCATAGGAGAACTACAGTACAGACCCCTAAGCCCTATTCTTTTTTTTGGGGGGGGGAGGGTTGCGGGATAGATGATTTATGGTTCTTTATATTTTAGATATAATTCACACATTAAAGTCTTCAGTGTTTTTTAGTATATTCGCAGGACTGTGCAACGATCATCACATTCTAATTTTAGAACACTAACTCTTCTGCACACATCAATTCTCCTTTTGAAAAATAGCTCTTGGCTTGTTACTGGGCCCGTCTAGGGAAACCATGAGCCACTGAATGACTATGCATTGTGACCTGGCCAGCATGAACGGAGTGTTGTCTGACCCATCAAAGCTTAACACTGTGTGTGCGCACCAGCCGTCCATCATCCTATGGAAATATTGCAGAAGACACTATGTCCAGTAAGCTCTGAACACTCAAGTGAGTTGAATGAGCAGGTGGCACGGACTTAACTCCTACTGATGCTGCATTACTTCACTCCTTCGATCCACACCTGTGGCCTCACGGGGAACTTTCTTATAAAGAGCTGACTGAGGAGTAAAAAACTTGGGCCTGACTTACACATATATTAGTCTACTCAAGCCGCCATAACAGAATACCACAGATTGGGTTGCTTAAAGAACAGAAATTTATTTTCTCACAGTTGTGGATGCTGTTCAAAAAACTAATATCTTCACCAAAAATCACTGAGGACCTGAGGCCTGAGAACAGCCATTTCAGTGAGCTTAGAAGTAGCATTTCCCCCACTTGATCCTTCAGGTGACTTCAGCTCATGCTGACACCTTTCTAGTCTCATGAGAAACCCTGAGACAGAGGAACCCAGAAAAACTGTGGCCCGATTCCTGAGCCACAGAAACTGGCAGACACGTTTGCTGTTTTAAGCTGCTAAGTTTTATGTTCAGCTGTTATGCAGCAACAGATAAATGATATGTATTAAATAAGAGAGTAGAGTCTCTGATAGATTTTAAACACTGGAAAGCTATGATTAAGTATGTTTAAATATGAATAAATATTTTGGAAATATCACTGGCGTCAGTTTTTGAAAAGACCACTTTGGCATCAGTGTGGACAGTTGTGTTGGATTAGACCACGGGCGGGAGAATAAGAGGATCATGTAACAGTAACCTGGGTGCACAGGGAAGACACTGGCAGGGAGAATGGAGAAAAGCTAGATTCAAAGAGGAACTCAGGAGGTCATCTGTCAGACTTGGGCATCCCACAGGGTGTCAAAGACGTTCTCATGTAAAAAAATGAGATTCCACTCGCCATGTGCCCTCTCTCTGTCTTGCATTGTTGTTGTTTGTTCTTCATTCTCCTCCCCGGGACCTCCCCCTTCATCTCTCTCCCCTGAAGTGGTCGGAGTTCTGCAGATTTCATGTTAGGCAATCTCATCTGGACCCATGGCTCCTATTACTGTCTGTGTGCTGAAGAGTCCCACATCACGCCTCCTGACACCTTTCTTGGGAGCACAGGTTTTATATGTCCGACTCTACACAAAGCCTGAGTTCGCTAGTTTAGGAGTTGGCAAACTTTGTTTGGGCTTTGCAGGCCACACAGTCTCTGTCGAGCTATCCCACTCTGGGGTTGTAGTTATGATAGTAGCCAAAGACAATATGTAAATGACTGAGCATGCCCATGTTCCAATAACACTTTATTTGTGCACAGTGAAATCAGAATTTCACATAATGCCCACTTGTCTTGAGGTATTCTTTTCTTTTTTCCTTTTTTTCTACTGTTGAAAAATATAAAAACTATTCTTAGCTCTTGGGTTTTGTGGGCTGTAATTTGCAGACCCCTGATCTACTCCCCACCGTGTTTCTAGCCTCATCTCCTGGTATTCCTTGCACTCAAGAAGTGGCAAACATAATGCCCCCCCCTTTTTTTGTATGTCTTTCATTGACTATCTATGGAGTTTTTATTGCCTTTGATGCCCTCTTGCCTCTCTTCGCCCTGTGAACTCCTCATCATTGATAATTACTGGCTTAGTTGTGCCCTCCTCAGTCTAGCCTTCTCGGATTCCCCCAGGCAGGATTATTTCCTCGCTTCTCTGTGCTCTCAAAATACTTTGTTCCTATCGCCATTCTAGCAGGTATCATATCATAGTGTCATTTATCTCTTTAAGTACCTGTCTGCAACACTGGCCTATGAACTCCCCAGTGTCAGGCATCCCCCCCCTTACTTATCCAGTCCTCACTTAATAATGTCTTGAAGTGACTCATTCTGGAAAGCCAGCATTTCATACAAAATACTACAGATTCTTTCTAGAAAATTTGAGCATAAAGATAAGTGTTTTCATTAAAATTATGGCTTTTTATATTTGAAGTCTGGTATTTTAGAAAATAAAATATTGTCTTCAGAAAGCTGGTTTTCATAATACTTTTTAGAGGATCAAAACATTAAAAATTCTTATAAAAATATTTTATAACCCATATACAAATATAAAGTTAATCTTCATTAATATTATTGCTACTACTCAAACTACAACTTCTACAGTTACTACCACTATAGGTATTGCTATAAACTTGTTTTTAAAAGAAATTTTCTTCACTGATATATGGAAATTAGTCCCAAGAATATAAATTTATCTTACTTCCCAAAGCATGTATTTTCTGATTTATTTTTGCAGATATTTTTGTTGGCAATATGAACTCTTTTACACTTGTTACCATGTGTTTTCATACTAAAATTAAAGTTTTCCCTTAAACTTTATATTCATGTGTTTTTTTTAATTTCATTTATTTCTTAAATATGCCCATCTAGATATGATTTCTCGTTCTGCCTCCATAAGACATGTTCTTTTCACCAAAATCCTGGAGATAATCTCAGGCAAGAGGACTGGCATCCTTCACCGGTCGACTACTTTATGATGGGGAGAAGTAGTTCAGTCTCCCCTCTATTAATTTCTATCAAAAGCCAGCTTTACTCTCTTTTTCCCCAGTGGAACTATTTCTGTTTGATTTCAATTAAAAATGAAATGTCAGCATTTCAGGATGCATTATGCTGCTTTATGGTGCACACGATTCCAACTCATTAGGGAGAAGGCAGCATGTTTGGAGGAAACCCAGTTGGGATGGAAAAGTAGATTTCTGTTTCATGTTTTTGTTAGGAGTATGAACCAGAATGTATTTTACAAAGGCCACTATTTAAAGGAAGACTCCGTGGCAATAGGTTTCCCAATTCCCATATCATTTACTATCTTCAACTTGTCCAGAGATTTCCTCTATTAGGTCATATTTTCCTGATTCCCAAGCTAAATTTATCTAAAGACAATCTCACCTTCATTTCTGGTCTGTGAATATTATATACTTTTGGAAAAGAGTGTGTAAAGATTGGGAAAGTATTTATGGTTCTTTAAGAAGTTGATTATATTAAAGGTAGTATTTCATGAGAGTTGATGTTCTAAGGAAAAGAATGTCTATGCTTCCAATTTTGACAGTCTGAGATTTGACATATAAAAATTCAAATGTATGTGAAAGTTCAGAAGAGTTAGTATCATTCTGCTTTTCTTCTCCCAAGGAAATGGGCATATGTAGGTAGTTATGGAAATGCATTGGTAGTGTTGACAGCTTGACCAGGAGTGTAAAATGTATGATAACGTGATCACTTCTAAAAATTTCAACAAGAGATCTATATAATGTTTTCTGAAGAGCCAGCATCTGGAAAATGGAATGTTTTTCCACTTAAAAGCAAATAATGTATTTTACCAATTTTATTCTTGTAAAAGAAAAATAATGAAGGAATGTGCTTTCTGACTGTATCACATTTGGCAATACAGAGTACATACACTGGGAGAAACACAGATTTTATAGCCAAATTTCATAAGGAATTATAATCACCAAGCACCAAAATAACCTGGCAACAATTTCTGAATATTGACCAGAAAAATGACCCTTGCTGTGGTGCCAAAGATTAGCTAATCGATGTGATTACAATGTGAAGGCTCAGAAGGGAGGTGACCTGTGAATGGTAACTGTTGCTGCTAAAAAAAAAAAAAAAAAATCTGCTTTACAGCCCTTCCTCATTTTGGCCTAAGAAACTTGTGCTCAAAATTGGATGACTCTAGCTTGTTATATTCCATGGCTTCTGTTTCCCAATTATTTACAGAGTGTGCTGGTACTAAAGTTTGTGTTTTCTTTCTTTGAGTATGTCCAGAAGAATTTAGTCAAGGAATACATTAAGCATTGACTGTGGGATAGATATTGTGAGAAGTGCTAGAAAGAAATGTATTCCGGGGATCACAGTCTTTATGGTCCTCCCCAGGGGAGGAAACAGACAGGTATACAACTACCCTGAAGGAACGTGTCATAGATGTCCTGACAATGGTGTCTTTAGGATACAATGGCCACACAAGAAAGGAGTGGCCAAATGTATCGAGGAGAGTCAGGAAAGCCTTCATAAAGGACATCGAAGCTACTCGTTTTTGATGGCAGTCACTTCTAAGGCTGATGACTGCCTGGTTTCAGGACTGTAGGGATAAGTGACCTTGACTTTTCTTTCTTTTTTAAAAAAAGTTGAGTTGTAATTGATATGTAATATTGTGTAAGGTTAAAGCATACAGCATGTTGATTGGTACATTTATATATTGCAATATGATTACCATTATAGCTTAGCTAACAGCTTTAGCTCATTATGTAATTGTCATCTCTTTTTGTGGTGAGCAATTTTAATATCTAGAATCTTAGCAACTTGAGGTTTATAATATAGTATTATTGACTCTAATCACCTACATTAACACTGCATTAGACCTGCGGAGTTTATTCATCTTCTAATCGTAAGTTTGTACCCTTAAAAATCATCTCCCTAATTACCCTACTCTCCCAGCCCCTGGTAACCACTATTCTACTTTATTTCTATGAGTTCAGCTTTTCTAGATTTCACATATAAGTGATATCATACAGTATTTGTCTTTGTCTGACTTGTCTCGCTTAGTATAATGTCCTCAAGTTCCATCAATGTTGTTGCACAGGCAGGATTTCCTTCTTTCTCATGGCTGTATAATATCCATATATATATTTACATATGTATTATATATTTGTATATATTATATTCATAGATACATAATTTTCACATGTATAAAATCGCTATATATGATATATAATATATATAACATTCACATTATGTAATATTCATATAAGTATGAATGTAATTTAGCCACGAGAAAAGAAGGATATGTATAAATCACATCATCTGTATCCACTCATCCATTGATGGACACTTAGGTTGTTTCTGTACCTTGGCTATGGTGGCTAATGTTGCAGTGAACATGGGAGTGCAGGTATCTGTTTTCATTAACTTTGAATATTTGTAATCAGAAGAAGTGGGATTGCTGGATTATATGGTAGTTCCTTTATTGCCCAGCAGATTCAGAGGGAACACTGTTGAAACATCTCTAAGGGATGGATGACCTAAAGAAAGGAGACCTAACTCGTGTGTGTGTGTGTGTGTGTGTGTGTGTGTGTGTGTGAGAGAGAGAGAGAGAGAGAGAGAGAGACAGAGAGAGAGAGACAGAGAGAGAGAGACAGAGACAGAGAGAGGGAGAGAGGGAGAGATGGAGAGAGGGAGAGAGACAGAGAGAGAGAGGGAAAGGGCAGGAGAGAGAGAGGGAGAGACGGAGAGAGGGAGAGAGAGAGCGGGAAAAGGGGGGAGAGAGAGAGAGGGAGGGAGAAAGGGAGAGAAAGAGAGGAAGAGGGAGAGAGAGAGAAGGAGGGAGAGAGGGAGCAAGAGAGAGGTAAAGGGAGGGAGAGAGGGAAAGAGGGAGAGAGGGAGAGATAGAAAAAGGGAGAGAGGGAGAGAAAGAGACAGGGAATTGATTTCCTGGCACCTGATTTGGTCACTGGCATTGCAACAATGAAACTTCCAATTAAACCCCTGCTTTCTTTATTTTAGCTTTTACATTTCAAGCTGAATTTGATAGAATTTAATTCTTTTTTTTTTTTAATTTAAAATATGTGTTTTTGGGCATGCCTGGGTGGCTCAGTCAGTTAAGCATGTTACTCTTGATTTTGGCTCAGGTCATGATCTCACAGTTCATGAGTTCGAGGCCCGCATTAGGGGGCAGAGAGAGAGGAAGAGAGAGAGAGTACCAAGCATGCTCTGCACTGACAGCACATACGTGAATATTATATATAGTGAATATCATATATATTATATATCATATATAGTGAGTATATACATGTGAAAATTATGTATCTGTGAATGTTATATATAAATATATAATACATATGTAAATATATATATGGATATTATGCAACCATGAGAAAGAAGGAAATCCTGCCTGTGCAACAACATCGATGGAACTTGAGGACAGTATACTAAGTGACTCTGTGCTGCCAGTGCACAGCCTGATGCCAGGCTTGAACCCACGAATTGTGAGACCATGACCTGAATGGACATCAAGAGCCAGTCGCCCAGCCGACTGAGCTACCCAGGCTCCCCTGAAGTAACTTATTTTTAAATGTACTGTTACTGAGACCCCACTTTCATTATTCATTGAAAAGTCTTAGAAAATTTAAAATACTAGATATATCAATTCACTAAATATAAAGTGTTGATGGTCATTGAAAAACTCAGCCTGGGTGGCTCGGTCGATTGAGTGTCTGATTTCAGCTCAGATCATGATGTCACGGTTCGTGAATTCGAGCCCCATGTTGGGCTCTGTGCTGACAGCTCAGAGCCTGGAGCCTGCTTCGGATTCTGTGTCTCCCTCTTTCTCTGCCCCTCCTCTGCTCACACTCTGTCTGTCTCTCAAAAATAAATAAACATTAAAAAAAAAAGAAGAAGAACGTGTTTTGGAGGCTTGGTTTTATATGAAGTAAGTGTGATGGTGCCCTAGGTTGATGTGGAAAATATTTATCTGGATCATGGTTAACCATGCTTTCACATCCTTAAGGCAGACTATGAAGTATTTATATCAGTTTCTACAAAAGAACCTTTTTTTGTAGGTCTGCAAAATATCTGTTCGGTCAATGACAGCAATAAGTATGTATTTGGGACAGGCAAATGAACAGCATTACCTCATCCTATGAGAAGATAATGCATGGGTAGTAGTAAAATGCCAGATTGGAAGATAGCATATGATAAACCTTTAGAAAAATAGCCACAACTCAACAGATTTCAAATTGAGGGCAAAATAATACGCCAAATCTTTCTTCATAAATTTATGCTAATAGTAAATGATTTTATAAATGTGTAAAGTTCCCTTATAGTAAATGTTTCATGCAGCATACAATTTGAGACCTTATTATGGTTTGCATAATGATCTTTTACCAAAGAATGCTTTTGTCATGAGATATGTGTTCATTTCAATTTGAAAAACAAACAAACAAACAAACTTTCAGGATTCTACAAATGTCTGGAAAATTCGTAACAAGGTCCTGACAGGAAGAGTCCAGGATCACTGTCAATGGAAACACTCTTGATGTCAAGTGAAAACATAAAATTCATGCCGATATTTATAGCTCTCTGGCAAATCATTGGCTATTAGCCTCTTGAATACACCTAATTCGAATATCTGGATGGTCACAGTGGATGAAAAGGAAGCTAAATTTAGGGAAGTCTGCAGTGTAAGTCACACTATAATAAGCCCGGCAGCCTAGTGGCAAAAAGTTATCGTTCTAAAAATATTCTTAAGATGCAACATACTACCATGCTTGGGTGCTAAAGTAACATCAACATGATTCATAAAAATGGCAAAGATAAGAAGTTTGCTGAAGCATGGGACCTGGATAAGTACACATACGTGTGCAGCTGCTGTAACACTGGCTTGTTGTAGCTGTTAGACAAGCCCATGGAGGTGTTGTGCTTGAGGCGAGCTTTGAAAGCACAAAGATGTTCTTCATAGAATCACAGAGGAGGCCAACAAAGGCATGGGAGTAAAATCTATGTAAAAACTTTTATGTACAAGCACTCCCTTAAACTAAAGCCATAAACCATGCACAATAGAAATATGAGACAGAAGTCACTATTCTGCTTGCTATAATCTTGGACCACAGGGCTTTTGTAAAACAAATGATTTCTAAGTGCTTAAGGTCAAAGTGGAAGAAAAGGCATTTTATCAAACTTGTTCAGGGGGAGAAAGAACCTCCAAGATGAATGTCACGTCCTTGGCTCATGTATCATTCTTAGGGAATTCTTTAGGGCCTTTCTAAGATTTCACTGCATGTTCACCACATCTGGGTAATTTAAACCATTTTGAACACCATCTGAAGATAGTTGTGTTTTCAGCCAAAGTAAAGTATTTTAAAGTTGTTTTTTTTTTAAATTACTATGTCATTAATTTAAAATATAAAGGGCTGGAAATAATGGACTAACATTCATGAAACTGCATTGCCTAATAGTGTGTTAGATAATTATAACATTTAATTACTTGAGAAGAGCAGGCTTTAAACCTTGTATACTACTTGGGGGAATAATTGAATTAGCCGAATTTTACTGTGTTGACTATAATGACACTAAGTTTTTATCATGATGATGAATAATAATAAGAATTTGTGGCTTGCATACTAGTATAGTGGTACTCTGCTAGACACTAGAACTCAAAAACAATATAGAGGTCCCTGACCCTAATCAATAATATGCTGAGAAGACTAGGCCCAGGGCAGGAAAGAAAGGAAATATGGCAGGCAGGTTATATGAATGTGTCAGAAGTTCAGGAGAAGGGTAAGTGTTATAGGCGGGAGAACACAAAGAGAGGGAGTGTGCAAGGTGGTACCAGAGTGGTGAGCAGGGTCAGGACCTGTGAGCCTTTTTAGGACATATGAAAGATTTCTATCTGTATTTTAAGAACAATGGGAAGGAACTTAAAGAAGACATGATGTTCTTGGGTTGACACTGAGAAAACGTCAGCTGCCGAGTGTAGATGGTAGCCATGATAGAACGAATGCATGTAGGCGAGTCATAAGACATCAGTATTAGGCCAGGAAAGAAATGGCAATGCTTTGGATTAGAGTGAGGACAGTGGAGATAAAGAGGAGTGGACAGAGACTCCGGACAGATGACGAGCCAGGTAAGGGAATGACGCCTATCTGCTCCAAACACATAGGCTTGCTTAAAGTATATAGCTAAGCTTGAAAGAAAGAATGAAACTGACACATCCCCCAGCCTTGGGCTACTAGGTGCTGGGAGTAGATGAGTGGATTAGGGGATAATGTTTAATGCCTGTCCTGGCAGTGGCATTCATTCCAGTGGCAGCAGTTTTTCCAAAACTAGTGTGACCAGCCTCATTGCACCCTTTTAGAAACCCAAGTCCCAGCTGGCCAGCACACTTTCCTCAAAAGCATTAGTTCTAGTTCTTCAGGCTCCCTCCTCCAAGCTTTTAAATTTTAACAGTCCAGGGGTGCTTGGATGGCTCAGTCGGTTGAATGCCTGACTTTAGCTCAGGTAATGAGTTTGCGTTTCATGAGTTCCAGTCCCGAGTCAAGGCTCTGTGCTGACAGCTCAGAGCCTGGAGCCTGCTTCAGATTCTGGGTCTCCCCCTCTCTCCGCCCCTCCCCCACTCACACTCTGTCTCTGTCTCTCAAAAATAAACATTAAAAAAAATTAAATTTTACAATTCTTACTTCATCCCTTTGTTTCCCCAACCCTAGTGGGGGACAACGTCATGTAGTTACTGCCTCCATGCCTTGGTGCCTCCTTTTTGCCTTTTGTCTGCTTAATAATTCTTCAGATTAACTTCTGCCTATTGAAGTCTGTTGTGTCTGCCTATTGAAGTCTGTTGGGTTCTGTCTCCTGAATGGATCCCGACTGATACAGAAGGGATAGTGAGAATAGTCAAAAGGCAATAACCAGGGAGACAAAAGTTGAGAGCTTCTGAGAGTTAAAGAATTGTGTAAAAAATCAAACCAAGTGTTAGAACAAATAAAAACAAATCAATCATTGGGCTCAAGGAACCAGAGAAAGTCTCAAAAGCTAGTAAAGGGCAAGACAGGTTACATCCAAAGAATGTTGCTTTGACAGCAGACTTCTCCTAAGCAATAGATGCCAGACAAAGAAATTCATTGCGTCATTAACTGAGATAAAGAATATTGGAGGAATATCATATTTTTTTTTTTAATGTTTATTTTTGAGAGACAGAGCACTGGCAGGGGGGGCGGGAAGCAGAGAGAGAGGGGGACAGAAGATACGAAGCGGGCTCTGCACTGACAGCAGTGAGCCTGATGGGGGACTTGAACTCACAAATCATGAGATCATGATCTGAACCAAAGTTGGACACTCAGCCAACTGAGCCACCCAGGTTCCCCAGAATATCATATTTGTATAGGAACAAAGCACAAGCTTGCATGTGCTGGGTTTTAAATCCTTTTGAGATATCTAAAAGGAGATGTGGAATAGGCAGTTACTTACAAAGGCTTGAGTTCACAGGAGAGGTTCAGGCTGTGGTTGTACATTTGAAAGTCTTTGGCCTGTGGAAGATTGCCTGGTGAATTAGTTATTTATTTCTGTATAAAAAGTTAATCCCAAACTTACTGGCTTAAAACAACAATAAACATTTATTATCCTTGCAGTTTCTGTGGGTTAGGTACTTGGGAGTGGCTTTGCCAGGAGGTCTGGCTTGTGGTCTCTTGTGGTGTTTGTAGTTAAGATGTTGACTGGGGCTGCAGTCAGCAAGTTCAGCTGAGGGATGAATGAGCCTGGAGCGACAGCTTCTCCAGAGGCTCACACAGAGTGGTGGTGTTGGCGGGGGTGAGGGGGGGCCCTCTGTTCTTCTCCACCTGGGGCCCGCCCCAGGATGTGTGAGTATCTTAGTGATATGGTGGTTGGCTTCCTCCAGAAATGGTAATCCAGAAAAGCATGATGGAAGCCACAATGCCTTTTATGACTTTCTAAGTCATCACATGCTGTTGCTTCTGCCATGTTCTATTTGTTATAAGCAAGTCATAAGTCCAGTCCATATTCAAGGAGATGGGGATGGAGCTCTACCTTTTGTTAAAAAAAAATTTTTCAAAACATTTATTTATTTTTGAGAGACGAGAGAGACAGAGCATGAGGAGGGAGAAGGGCAGAGAGAGAGAGAGGGAGACACAGAATCTGAAGCAGGCTCCAGGCTCTGAGCTGTCAGCACAGAGCCTGACGTGGGGCTTGAACCCATGAACTATGAGATCATGACCTGAGCCGAAGTCAGTTGCTTAACCGACGGAGTCACCCAGGTGCCCTGGAGCTCTACCTTTTGAAGTGAGTTTTATTGAAGAATTTGAGGACATATTTTAAAACCACCACACCCTAAGGAGAGAATATGGAGTGAGGAAAGGAAGACAGCCTAGCAAATATTTTAGGCTTTGCAGGACATATGGTGTCTGTCACAACTACTCAACTTTGCTATTCTAGCATGGAAGCAGCCATAGACAATACTTAAGTAAATGGGTGTGTCTGCATTAAACCTAAGGCAGGCTGTATTTGGTCTATGGGCAACATTTTGTCAACCCTTGGCCTAGAACACAGCCAGGAGTAACAACTACATATAAAACAAAAGACAGGGGTAGCTGGGTGGCTTAGTCAGTTAAGCATCTGACTCTTGGTTTTAGCTCAGGCCAAGATCTTATGGTTTATGCGGTGGAGCCCTGCATTGGGCTCTGTGCTGACAGCATGGAGCCTGCTTGGGATTCTCTCCCTCCCTCTCTCTTGCCCCTCTCCCACTCACATGCACATGCACTCTCTCTGTCTCTCTCAAATAAATAAACTAAAAAAAAGAAGAAAAAAAGAAAAAAAAAACATAATCATAAAACAAAAGAGAAAACAAAAAACAAATAATCTTTCCTAACTCATAAGAAGGTTAAACCAAGTGCAGTAGGAAGCTTAGGAGCTAACAAAAATATCATAATACTATAATTTATACATAATTGTGTTTAATCTCTTTAATGGTCCTACTAGTTAATATTATCTTTATTTTTGCTTTGTTGTTTGTTTTTTGTTTGTTTGAGTTGTGGAAACTGAGACTCCTATTGGTTTAGGAATTTATCCAAATTACTGGTAGCAAATTGGAATTTGAAACCGAATATGTCTGACTTAAAGTTTATGTTCTTTTCACTAAAACAAACAAACAAACAAACAGTTCCATCTAGTGTGGAGAAATACTCGCAAACATGGCCAGAATGACAGCTTGGACCATACTTGGGCATTGGGTGTCAGAGAGTTTGTACTTTGGATGTGAGAGGGTAATGAATTATTAATGGATTTTGAACAGTGGTTTGTGAGTTACGTGATTGGAGTTCTAGCCTATATTAAGTAATTCAACAATGGTTTATTGATTACTTTGTGGAAGGAATATCAAAAGAAGGGAGATTAGACAAAAGTCTGATTCAACAGTCTAGACAGGAAATTGTTAGGATGTGAACTTGAAAGATGGCAATACGAATGTTCAAGTGACATTGAACAAAAATAAATCTAATTGAACTTGGAAATAAGACTGGAAAAGGAAGAACCAAAGATGACCCTCAAAATGGTGACTGGATTGATTGGAGGAAGGAAGTAATAAGGGGGAGCTATTTTATGCAGAAATTATGAGTTCCATTTTATACAGGTTGAATTTAAGATGCCAACAAGACATGCAAATGGAGGAAGACCAAACATGTGAGAGTAGTCAGGGCTGGAGATGTAGTTTTTATACATGTTTGTGCTGGCAAAATTCTTGGAGAGAAGGAGGCAACCATGGACTATGAATATTGAGAAGCAACTAACTTTAGGGTTTTGATGGGGAGGAGGGAGAAAGAGAGGAGCAGTGCAGAAGGTCAGACAAGGGCCTTGGCTGTGTGCAGTCTCAGCAAACAGGAAAGGGTTTCAATAGGGCATGCCAAGTGTTATGGAAGTGGGTACCAGTGAGGTTGAAAAGCTAGAGAACACTGTTGTATTTGGCTATGGAGACGTCATTTATGATTTCAGTTTCTAGATACTAAACTAGCCCAACTACTGATTCCTGCCAGCAAGATCAACCTGCAGGAGACAGAGTGGTAGTTCTCAACCCTGGCTGCACATTGTAATATCCTGGGATGCTTTTAAAAATGATGTGTTGGCTCCATCCCAACAACTTCTAAATTAACTGGTCTGAGGTGCAGCCCAAGCATTAGGGTTTTTTAAATCTCCCCAGGCAATTCTAATATGCAGCCAAGATTGAGAATCGTTGTCTTAGAAGGGAAATATCAAACTATGGGAAAACCTGTGAGAAATTCCTGGAGTGACACTAGTGATCTGAAGTTGTATGTTTGTGTTTGGGGAGCGGTGAGGCTTTGATCTGGGACAGAAGGCAGCTCAGTGCTTCTGTGAGAGGATACAGCAGGAATGGAGCGTTGGAGCTTGAAGTTTTATTCTTCTCCCAAATTTGCCTTGGGGCAAATAATGCCCAACCTTTTACCTACAGAGACTCTGAACTCTGGTCCAGGTGTCCTAAAGTAAGACCGGAACAGTGCTGAAGTTGAGCTTGCAAGGTGCTGAGGAAGACAGGGACACAATAACCTTTGATCACTTCTGCACCCATTTTCCTTTCCCTCTAAATCCCCAGAACTGGGGGTTTATAAACTATGGAGAGTCCTTTTAAGGTAGCTTTTTCTAGGAAAAGCAAACAGCAAAGCCCTGAACAGAACTTTATGTGGGGTGAGGACTGATTAACTGTGGTTTTCCAGTGTTTCCATCAGAAAACTCTCCACCCTAAGTCCCATTCACTTACCCCCAATCCTGCAGTAATTATGTTGATGAGGCTAAAGTCTGGCTTGATAAAATAACTGATGCCATCAGGAAAAAATGAGCTCCCATCCCCAAATAACACATCTTAGGAACAGCACAACTGTTTCAAAAAGAAAACAAACATCAGATTACGTATTTCCTCAGAATCAGAACTGTTAGAAAGACATATAAATAATTTAAAACTAGCCTAATAAAAACTCTAAAAGATATAAAGAAAGAAAAATACTAGTGATATGAAATAAGAACAAAATATATAATAATCAAGCAGAAATATTAAGAAAATATAATAGTTGACATAAAGAACTCTAATAAGGTAAATGGCAGAATGAATACAGCTAAGAAATTATTTAGTAAATTAGAAGATAGGATTGAGGACATTCTCAGAAGGAAGAAAATAAAAGAAATTATAAATGTAAGGGAAAAGCTGTGAACGAAAGAAATACATGACAAGATTTGGATAATAAGAGTTCCACAAAAGAAGTAATAATGGAGAGAAAATATTTGAAGAAATAGATTTCCCACAATTTAAAATAAAATGTGAAAGTCCTCATGTTAAAAGATCCCTGAGAGTGGTAGATAAAGAAAACCTGCATTTAAGCATCTTACAATAAAGTATATATCAGAGAAAAAGAGAAAGTTCTAAATATGCAGATCATATTCAGAGGAACAAGATCAAACTGATGTTGCATTAAAAGAAAAAACAACGTAGGGGCGCCTGAGTGGCTCAGTCAGTTAAGTGTCTGACTTGATTTTGGCTCAGGTCATGATCTCAGCGTTCTTGAGTTCAAGCCCCACATCAGACTCCATGCTGACAAGCCTGCTTGGGAGTCTCTTTCTCCCCTTCTCTTTCTGTCCTTCCCATTCTCTCTCTCTTTCAAAATAAATAAGCTTTAAAAATAAGTAAAGAAATAAATTAAAATGAAACAATGTAATAAAGTGATATTTTAAAAATATTTCAGAAAAACAATTTATAACCTAGAATTTTGCATCTAATCAAACTGTCACTTAAATACAAGGGATGGATAAAAATATTCTCTCACACACAAGACCTCAGAAGGTTTCCCACTCAAAGGTTCTCATTGAGAAGAGTTTTAGATGAAGTACTTAAAGAAGTGAAGAGTCAAACTCAAGAGAAGCCACAATAAAACTATGGAGAGAAGATGATTTAATACCTTGGTAGTTTGTTGTTGTTGTTGTCTTTAAAAAGTTACTAAGATGAAAGAAATTAAAGTGTAATATCCATAATAATCTGGAAAGTATAGAAGTCTGACTAATATCAACATAAAGAGAGTTGAAGGGCAACTGAGGTATATGTGCTCAAGATATTTTATTATGAGGTAAATATAAATACCCAATTAAAAAAAGCACAAAGCATAGAATGGATTTTTAAAAAGACACAGAGGAGTGCCTGGGTGACTCAATCAGTTGAGCATCTGACTCTTGATTTTGGCTCAGGTCATAATCTCACATTCATGAGATCAGGCCCCATGTCAGGCTCTGAAAACTAAAGTTAAAGAAAAATTTTGAAAGCAGCAAGAGAAAAAGGACTGCTTAATTATAGGAGAAAATAATTTGAATGACAGTGGATTTCTTATCAAAAACAATAGAAGCCAAAAGGAGCCAACACAACATACTTCAAATGTTGAAAGAAAAAAACTGTCAACCCAGAATCCTATATCCAGTGAAAATATCCCCCAAGAATGAAGGGGAAATCAAGATATTCTCAGATGCAGGAAAATGAGGAGACTACCCTAAAAGAATCGCTAGAAGAAGTTATATAAACTGAAATGAGATGATAAAAACAGGAAACTTAGAATGTCAGGAGGGAAGAAAGAATATAATAAGTAAAATTATGAGGTAATATTCTCCTCTTGAGTTTTCTAAATTATGTTCTATGGTTGAAAGAAAAATTATAACAATGTCTGGTGTGGTTCTAAATGTACATAGAGGAAATATTTAAGGTAATTGTTATAGGTGGGGAGGATAGAAGGACAAAAAGTGGCAAAATGATTCCACTAACTGTGATGAGTTACAATTATTATATATATAACATATAATATATATATAGCATGTAATACCTACAGCCATCACTACAAAAGCTACACAAAGAGATGTACTCAAAAACACTATAAATAAATCAAATGGCAATTTCAACAATGTTCCAGTAACCCACAGGAATGAAGCTAAATGAAAAACAGAGATAGCAAATAGAAAATAAAAAAGAATAAAATGGCAGATTTGAGCCCTAACACATCATTAACTACATTAAATGCAAATAGTATAAATATGCCAGTTGAAATCAAAGATTTGCAGAATGGATGACAAAATTTGACCAATTATGTGCTCTTTGTATGAAACTCACTTCAAATATAATATATAGGCAATTTGAAAGCAAAAGGATGGAAAAGATAAGTCATGAAAACATTAGTTGAAAAAAAGAAGGAGTTGGCTATATTAATACCAGATAAAGTAGACTTCAGTGCAATGAAAAGTATCAGAGATGAAAGAGTCAATCCACCATGAAGACATAACAGTTTTAAATATGTATTCATCAAACACAGAGCTACAAAATGTAGAGCAAAACTGAAAGGAGACAAAGCAACAATTATAGTTGGATACTTCAACACCCTGCTTTCACTAATTGATAAAACTGGGAAGCAAGTCAGCAATATACAATGAATATTCAGTATACATAGAATAACTCAACAATAGCATCAAGCAACAGGATCTAATCAGCATTTATAGAATACTACACTCAACAAAAGCAGAATTTTTTTCAAGAGCCCACAAAACATAGACCAATATAAGCCATGTCCTGAGCCATAAAACAAACCTGATCAAATTTAACATAATTGGGATCATACAGAGTGTGTTCTCTAACCACAGTGGAATTAAACTAGAAAACAGAAGTGGAGAGATAACAAGAAAATTTATAAATACTTGCAAACTAAACAACAAATTCCTAAATAGTCCATAAATCAAAGAGGAAATCTTAAGGGAAGTGAAAAAAATTGAACTCAATGAAAATGAAGTGACAACATATCAAAATTTGTGACATAGAGCTAAAGCAGGGCTGAGAGGAAAGTTTGTAACACTAAATGCATACATTAGAAAAAGATCTAATATTAATAAGCAAAACTTCTGCTATAGCCTAGAAAAAAGAACAAAGTGAATTCAAAGAAGAGGGAAGAAAATAACGAAGAGCAGAAATCAATGAAATTGAAAACAAAAAACAATGGAGGAAATCAATGAAATAAAGAGCTGGTTCTTTGAAAAGCATAATAAAATTGACAAACCTCTAGCAAGACTAGCAAAGAAAAAAGAGAGATGACACAAATTACTGTTATCAGGAATAAAACAGAGAATATTGCTGTAGACCATATCAACAACAAAAGGGTAATAAGGAAACACTGCAAACAGCTCTACACACATAATTTTAACAAGTTAGATGAAATGAACAAATTCTTCCGAAAACATAACTGCCATAACTCTCTGCATATGGGATAGATAATTTGAGTAGCTCTATGATTATTAAGGAAATTGATTTTGTAATTAAAAGACTCCCAGAAAAGAAATCTCCAGGACCAGATGTTTTACCAGAGAATTCAACCAAACGTTAAAGGAAGAATTAGCCAAATTTTACACAATCTCTTCCAAAAAGTAGAAGAGAAGGGGACACTTCCCCATTTATTTTAAGAAGCTAGTATTACCCTTATACCCAAATAAACAAAGTTTGAACAAATAAAAGTATAGAAGAATATACTTCATGAATATAGATGCAAAAATCCTTAATAGAATATTAGTAAATAGAATTCAGCAATAAATAAAATAATTATACAGTGTGATCACATAGTATTTACTCAAAGGATGCAAGGCAGGTTCTGTACTTGAAATGAGACAAGGATGGCCACTATCACTACCTCCTTTCAATATTTTACCAAAGGTTCTAACCAGTGAGATAAAACAAGAAAAAAATGAGATACATAAGAATTGGGAAAAAAGGAAGTAAAACTTGAATATTTGCAGTAATATGATCACTAACATAGAAAATGAAAAACAATTTACAAATTATTGGACATAATTGGAGAGTTTAGCAAGATAAACATATGAAGTCAGTTGCATTTCTTTTTTTGTTTGTTTGTTTATTTTTGAGAGAGAGTGAGAGAGAGAGCATGTGCACGATCAGGCAAAGGGCAGAGAGAGGGAGACAGAGGATCCAAAGTGGGCTCTGTGCTGACAGCAGAGAACCCAATATGGGGCTTGAACTCATGAACTCAAGCTCACAAATTGTGAGATCATGACCTGAGCCGGTCGACACTTAACCAATTAAACCACCAGGCGCCCCTCAGTTGCATTTCTATAAGCACACAGCAGACAACTGGAAAATTAGACAAGATGCCATTTGTAATATGGTCAAAGAATATCATGCATCTAGAAATAAATCTAACAAAACATGACCGAAATTATAAATGCCACAGGAAATTATATATTCCACAGGGAATTATAAATTCTCATTAACAAATACTAAAGCAAACATGCATAATAAAGAGATGTATCATGTTTATCGGTAGGAAGAGTTAGTATTGTAAAGATGATATAGCCTTCATATTGATTTATAGATTCAATGCAAGCTTAATAAAGTCCTAAATGGATTTTCATGAAAATGAATACAATATTTAGAAAATTTATTTGAAGGAATAAAAAGCCAAAAGCAGTCATGCAAGTCCTGAAGAAGAGCAGAGAAGCGAGATGTGTCCTGCCAGATATCAGAATTTATTATAAAGTTACAGTAGTTAAGATAGTGTGATATCAGCAACGGTGTACCCATGTTAGCCAATATAGACTATACTAGACTAGAATAGAATAGAATAGATGCTCAGAATACATCTAAGAATGTATAGAACTTAGGAATTTGATAGAAATGGCAAGTGAGATCAGTGGAGAAAGGCAGGGCTGTCCAATAAATGGAACTGGAAAAATGGTTCCTGTTTGCGAAAAATACCTAATACAAAAATGGTTCTAAATGAACTAAGAACTTAAAAATTAAAATTTGAGGGGCGCCTGGGTGGCGCAGTCGGTTAAGCGTCCGACTTCAGCCAGGTCACGATCTCGCGGTCCGTGAGTTCGAGCCCCATGTCGGGCTCTGGGCTGATGGCTCAGAGCCTGGAGCCTGTTTCCGATTCTGTGTCTCCCTCTCTCTGCCCCTCCCCCGTTCATGCTCTGTCTCTCTCTGTCCCAAAAATAAATAAACGTTGAAAAAAAAAATTTTTTTTTAAAAAATTAAAATTTGAAGTCTTAGTAGAAAAAAATTAATTGAATATCTTTTACACAAAACACTTTGAGGTAAAACAATATTTCTTAAATACTACAGAAAACATTGAAAAGTAATAAATTTGCGTATATCACAGTTAATACTTTTTGTTCATTAAACAAATCTTAGACAAAATGAAAGACAAGTACATACTGGGCAAAGATATTTGCAATACACACAACAAATAAGGATTTAGTATTGAGAATATGTAATTAAATTTTAAATCAAAATGAATTTGAAAGAAATGATAGTAAAGTGGGCAAAAGACATGAACAGTTATTTTATAGATGAGAAATCACTTGTGTCCATTAAATACATGAAAAGATGCTTAACATTATTAGTCATCAGGGAAAAGCAATTATCTAGATCTTAATTAGGTAACACTTTATATCACTTTTATTGGCAAAATAGAAAAATCTGACACCAAGTGTCGGAGAGGATATGCATCTACAGGGCCTTTCATTTATCACAGGTGGGAGTGTGAATTGATTCAACCACTTTAGGAAATAGTTTAATATTTCTTCTTAAAGTTGAATTTTCACATTCCTTTTGATCCAACAATCCCACACCTAGGTGTTTATCTGGGAACAACTTTGCACATGTACAATCAAATACACATAACATATTCTTCAAACAACAAAAATCTGAAAATAACCCAAATGTCCATTAACAGGACAGTAAATGAATACATGGTGTTATATTTATAGAGCAGGATATTAGATTTTAGTTGATATAAATGAACTATAGGGACAATAGAAACAATATGGATAAGTGTTAACAATATATTAAGTGAAAAAGCTCAGTCTCCAAAAATTTACAAAGGCTTTATAAAGTAAAAACAACTAAAACAAAAATATGCTTTTAAGGAATTTATGTTGTTTTGAATGTTGTTCATGTGCATGAAAAAATAAAAAAGAACTCAATATATGCTGCTCTAGTTGATAGAGTAATGGAATAGCACCATAAAACACTTTGTAAGAGCAGCATTTTGTTCTCTGAATCTTGGACATTGACATAGTAGAGCATGTTAGTAGATAAGGTAAAAGAGCATGCAAGGAAGAAAGAACTGGAAAGCATATATAAATACAATTGATGATGGAGCAGATTCGAGGATGTGAAAGGAGTAGACACAACAGACCCAAGAGAAAGAAGAGTTGGCCAGGTGCAGAAATGGGAAGTGAGTCTGCAAAGTCTCTGGGAAATCTGTAAGCTCAAGTATAAGAGTTTTTGGTTCTATACTTTATTTATGCATTGTTAAATTTATTCTTTTATGTCTTTGGAGTAATTATTAGAATTATTTTGTTGTAATACTTTGAAATACTTGGTTAGGTTGGTATTATGTGTAAGTGTGCTTTGAAACATTTCAGAACTGAAATGAAACGATTTTATTTATTTATTTATTTATTTATTTATTTTATTTTTAAAAAATATATAATTTATTGTCAAGTTAGCTAACAAACAGTGTATACAGTGTGCTCTTGGTTTTGGGGGTAGATTCCCGTGATTCATCACTTACATACAACACCCAGTGCTCATCCCAAAAAGTGCCCTCCTCAGTGTCCATCACCCATTTTCCTCTCTCCACCAAATTATTTTAATAGTAAAATGTAATTTTTTTGTAGCCTAAAAATAATTAAAATTTTACAAGATTTTCTAGATTTGTTGTAGTTTTCTCCAGTAATCTACCATAAGGAAAAAGAGTTTAGTTGTTCTGATTATTTTGTTGTCATTTCGTGCTTGGTTTTGTTTTGGTAGATTTTGTAATTTTACCTCCACCAAAAGCATTTGACGTGTGGTCTCACTTTTGCTAAAGCATACTATACCTACAGAAATATGTAGATAGAATAAGTTAACTGCGCATTCAAAATAATGTCAATAATTATGCCACATTCTGTTCGCCGGGCCATATACTTAGAGCAAAAATTATGTTCACACTAGAAATAGAAAAAATCTGTCTATTCAATTCAATGTTGTTCCAAACATTAGAGTATGGAGTTTAGTTGGGTTCAAATCATCTTCCAGAAGAAAAGAGATGAAGTAAAATGGAAGGAGCAAAGTGGCTTTATGTTGACTGGTGCCCCTCAGAAGCACATTCTTTTTAACATTTTTTTAAATGTTTATTTATTTATTTATTTATTTATTTATTTATTTATTTATTTTTGAGAGAGAGACAGAGAGAGCGAGAGCACAAGCAGAGGAGGGGCAGAGAGAGTGGAGACACAGAATCTGAAGTGTGGAGACACAGAATCGAAGCAGTCTCCAGTTCTTAGTTGTCAGCACAGAGCTGAATGCAGGGCTCAAACTCATGAACCACAAGATCATGACCTGAATTGAAGTCAGACACTTAACTGATTGAGCCACCCAGGCACCCCTAGGAAGCACATTCTAAAACAGTCTGGATCCCCTTACCATGACCACTCCTCCTCATGTGGGCCACATCTCTGGATGAGCCTAGATCTTGCTACATAGATATAGGTGGACAAAGTATGAATTGGAACAATTTCTTCTTGTTTTGGCAACTAGGATCTGTCTCCTATTGAAACTTGCTGTGAAGAAAGAAAAAATTCTCTTAAGTCTAGGAAAATTTAAATTTAAGTAAGTTTAAATCCTTTTCCCTCTCCCACTTGTCTGTGCATTCCACCTGTAATTGTGGAATGTAAAACTTACCTCCCAGATAAAGATATTCTGGGAGCAGACAGCAGGCAGCGGGTGGGAGAAATTTGGCAGGAAGTTGGGTGGGACATAGGAACTTGAATAGTATCGCATAAGATATATTATGCCACAATCTGAACCTGCACTTGTCTAGGCTCCAGACACCTACATCTGAGACTGAACTTATTGGAGGAGGGTAGATAGGCAGCAAGCAATACATTTAGTCCTTTGTCAGCTTTCAGAATTAAATCTAATTAGCCAAAATAAGAATTCTATAAGCAGCTTAAAGCCAAATGGGAAATCCACACACAGTGGAAGGCTAGATCAGATGAATACGAAAGATTAAAGAGAAATAGTGATGTCCTGTGGGATAAAAATGGCAAAACCAGAAGATTTTACACTTAAGCCGAAAGATGCAATAAGAATAAGAAAAGGATAAAGACAAATATCCTTTAAGCAGATTCAAGTCAAGCAAAACACTCAATCAGAAGGTTGGCAAGGGAAGATACAAAGAGCAGTAGAAGAATTTTTTCATGCACTAGATACATCTGAATATACAAACCCTGATAATTTTGGAGAAGAAAAGAAAATCCCAGAATCACTATTTTTTTTAAGCATTTGTTGCTTATAGAGAATTTATATCATAAAAGTTAATGAAAGGCTGACATGATAGTTACATTTTCTAAAAGATTATTGTTATGTAAATAGCAATTTACAATTTACATAAAAATAAAACATTTGGCTCAAACTGATATTACTACTGTCATATTTCACATTTCCCCTAAAGGTCTTCAATGGAGTAGAGATGGGAAATAAATATAAATTTAATCATATACTGATGTAGGAGAATGAGTAGCTTTGTGGTCAATATCGTGTTTATAGTGATCTCTCTTATTTCTCTCTCTTTCTGTGTGTGTATGTGTATGTGTGTGTGTGTGTGTGTGTATGAATACATTTTTACATCTCCACTATTTTATATATTTTATACATACACACATACACATTTGAGGGAAAAGATGAAGAAAATAGGGCAAATCATTAGCAATAATAAGTTGGCAATAAAATTCTGCCATTCAGAAAGCTCAAAGACCCATGACGTACTGCAAGAGGATGATCAAGGCCACTAAGTGCCTGCAAGAGGTGACAAGTAAAATTTCACTGTAGACTTTGAGCTGCAGACCAATAGATGTGTTTTGATGCCTAAGCATAGAGTATAAGAATTACACCTGCCAGCTTACATATGGCTCTGTTTACCTGGAACTGCCGCCTTAAATGAATAGACAGCACTTCCTACCATTGCCCCTTTTCTTCTCCTTGTGCCTTATCCTGAATACTGGGATTCCCACTCACTTCCCTTCTGCCCCAACTTTTCCAGCCACCCCTTCCACCACAATATACATGCCTTCTTCCTATGCTGAGAGACAGCAAGATCCTTGGTAGCTACACAGATTGTGGTCAAGAATCAGCCCCCAGCAGATACGCTTCTCTCCCACCCATCTCCCCAGCCCTGCTTCTACTTTCCTAGTCTAGGGCTGACCTGACATGCACCATTGCTGGTTCCTGCATCAACCAAGGGGCAGTCATTAAGTTTGGTCGTTCTTCTGAGATGTGGGAAAACCTCCTGCTAGTTCTTTGTGCTCAGCTTTATGGCGGATTCTGCTTGTGAGAGAAACTCCTTGTAATCTTCTGTGCTCCTTCTAGTCCTTTATGCTGTTTTTCTATCTCACAGGGATCTAAGCGAAATGAGAGGGTGCAAGAAGGAGAAGGTGTGGATAGCTATGTTCATCCTTGGAATCAGTCAGGGCTCGGTGTGGGAAGCAAGAACTGAGTTGTCAGGGAGTAGCTACTTCTCAGGTCACCACTAGTGCTAGGTTAGGAGCAAAGTACCTCTTCAACTGCCCTTCATAATAGGAAGCTGGAGAGTGGACCCCTAAATAGTGTTGTTAAAATTTGGAAGTGTGGTACTATTTACCGTCTTCTTTCTTTGCTAATTCCCTGTTTATGGTTACATGACTTTGAGCATCTTTTCCTCACTGAGGGGATAAGTATACTTCATTACACTGACATCAGACTTGGGCATATGATTCCTTTGAGCCAATGGATTGTGAGTGGAAGTGACACTATTCCACATCCACACAGAAGGTGTATAAGCCATTGCTTACTTTACCCTGCTCTCTGTATCCTCTGCCTTGTAAATAGTAAACAGCAGGTCTAATAGGGGATGTTCTTTAGTCTTGGTCTGGAAATACAGTCTTATAGAAGAAAACGACAAATCTGTAGCCAGCCCACCACTGATATGTGAAGTGAACTAAAATATACCTTTATGGTTGCAAGCCACTGAACATTTGGTATTGTTTATTACTGTGATTGCTTTTGGTACCTTGAAAGTGGGTCCTGGCTGAAACTAGACCTATTTTTTTTTTAATTTTGACAGGAATAGTAGAAGCTTAGGTAACTATTATTTCAAAACATCCTGTATTGTAAAAAGGGGAAAGTACAACATTTTGGGAGACAATTCCTTTAATGATGATTTTCAAAGATTCTTTTGGTAGCAGAATCTTTTATTCAAATGGGAACCCTTGAAAACAAGTGGCACTTTCTTCCATGTAGAGAACTGATCATTCCACTGTCATTCTTTGAAGAGTCAGTTCCCAAGACAGGAAGTGATGAAAAAGTAGTGATGACACATTTCTCCTGCTCTCTGGACGCTAAGGAATCTGGGCATACTCAAGGATATTTCCAGGTAACAGGGTAAAGATGGCCCCAGTTCTTAAGTACTGAAACTATCTGAGTCATTTGGCAGCAGAGTGGCCAGCACCCTGCAGGAAGGATCTCAGTTGGCTGGCTGTTTCTTGTGACCTTGAAGGCATAGGCTGTAGCCTGAATCGATGAGAGGACACAAAAGACACGTGCTCTTATTCCAGGCAACTGTCTCTGATGTATCAGAAGGAACCTTGAGAGTGGGCTGATGGCCTTCCATTAGTCAACAGGGGGAACTGAGTTGTTGAAAGTAGATATACAGATAGTTCAATTAAGTTAGGTCATTTATACCCGCAAGTTGATGAAATTTGAGGATGTCATCAATTGAATTAGTGATCCCAATATCTCATCCCCCACACATTGTCATGTAAAGATAGCAGTCCTTCCCACAAAAGATGTGGTGCAATTCTATGCTACTTGAATTCACGCTTCGCCCTGCAACTTGCTCTGGCCAATGAGATGTTAACACATTTGATGCCGTAGGGGCTTGACATGTGCTTGGAAATGGGCCTTGCCCTTTCGCATTTCCATCACCCCCAAAAGAATATTCCCTGGCTGGCCTTTGGGTCTGAGGAGGAGAATGAGTGATATAATGAAACAGATCCACCTCAGCTCACTGACTGTACAAGAAGTAAATGCTATTGTGTATGCCACTGAGATTTTGAGATTGATGTTGTGTGGCCATAGTCGACTAATAATGGAAGATATTCTCATTATGATACCAAAGGGCATTAGGTGTCCAGGCATTTCGTTAGACATTATTGTGGGTGTGTCTGTGAGGGTTTTACTGGATCCGATTAATATGTGAGTTGGTAGGCTGAGTAAAGAAGGTTGCTCTCCCCATTGTGAATGGGTTTTATCCAACTGGAAACTTGAACTGAACAGGAAGTTAGAGACAGGAGGATGGGGATAATGAGAGGAAACTGTTCTTCTTAGTAGAAGAAAATAAAGAAATCCTTGTGGGAAGTAACAGGTGGTGAGAGTGGCGAGAGATAAAGGCAGGCCATTGCTCATGGTACCTGAAGAAGCAAAAGGTTGGAGTTCCCTAAGTGTTATATGCCTCATTGGATGAGAGCTTCCATGGAATGGAATTTCTGCACTGTAATTCTAAGTGGATGAATGCAAGTAAAAAATAAACAAAAATGCAGAGTTGAAGGAGAAAAAGAAAATGGCTGAAAAAAGAAGATCAACAGATCTAATGACTTCACTATTACAGCGGTAGGCTGGAGAATAAAGGTTTTTAGGCACACCACAACCTGAGAGAGGTACCTCAAAATCCTCCCCAACTCCTGAATCTCCACATTTCTCACCATCTGATAACCCACCCAGCTGCAAAAACCATTTGCTACCTTGGTAGGGGTTTTACTGGTAGAGGTAGATTGGGCTTCATATTGACCGTACTGGGCCAATCACAGCTAGAATGGTGAGAACAGGAGGAGAAGCACATTTCTTCTCTATGGTATGTATGGTCTCCTTTGATCTTCTCATTGTTAGAGAGAAAGGTCCCCATTGACCTGCAACTGATAGGGTTTGGTTAATGTTGGATAAACAACAGGTGGATGATACAGGGAGACCTCCATTCTGCTCCCAGTCTGCAGCCAAGGCAGATGAAGCAAACAAAAAGGAAGATGTTGAGAAAGTGAAGGTCCAAAGATCAAAAATAATTTGGTCCTTCTATATACAACTTGCCTGTGTTTTGACAGATGATGCCATTGTTGTGGAAAAAGAAATTAGTATGTCCTTTGTTTTCCAAAGGAATTAATCCCAATTAATATAACATACAAAAATGCTGCATGGCAATATTAGACAATGGGAGTTTCACATTTGAGAACTATTTATTTGAAGTCTTTGTGATAGATTTCTTTCAAAGTATGATTCTTCAATAAAATAAGTTATATGGTATGACATTATGAATTACTTGAGCAAAGAAAGGAAATAGAAGTCTGAGATCCTAAGATTTTTTGAAGACAGATGCACCAGAATTTGTACATTTAAATGTACATTTTTACGACTTTACTCAAAATATTAAATACACTTCTCTTTTAGGAATGCTTTTAGAGCTTACAGCTCACTAACATGAATATCCTCAATGATGGTGCATGTTTATTTTTAAGGGTGAATTTTATATCTGAAAATAACTCTAAGTTATTTTGATTCAAGTTTTTGGGCAACCCAAAACAAAAGCTTTTAGGCTGGATTTCCTCATATGTTTAACATATTGGCTCAGATGCATCTGTGGAATGACTTACTACTCTCAGGGAGACAAACTTCATATCTTGATATATTTGGTAAGATGAAATTAATCTCACTTTGTAATCAGATCTTATATCTGAATCAAAGGAGATCAATGATGGTGAGTCATGGGTCTTTTCACTTTTACTCTTGGGCTTTGATTTCTTTCTTTTTTCTTCCTTTTTTTTGAATTAAATGAAATACATTGTGGGCATTAGGTGTCCAGGCATTTCGTTAGACATTATTGTGGGTGTGTCTGTGAGGGTTTTACTGGATCCGATTAATATGTGAGTTGGTAGGCTGAGTAAAGAAGGTTGCTCTCCCCATTGTGAATGGGTTTTATCCAACTGGAAACTTGAACTGAACAGGAAGGCTGAGTAAGAGGTAAATCCTTCTCCTCCCTGTCTTGAGCTGGGATGTTGGTCTTTTCCTGCCTTCTGACTGGAACTGAAAAATCGATTCTTTGTAAGTTTTTTTTTTAATTTTTTAATATTTATTGGTGGGGGAAAGATAGAAAGGAAGACACAGAATCTGAAGCAGGCTCCAGGCTCTGAACTGTCAGCACAGAGACCAACGTGGGGCTTGAACTCATAAACCCCGAGATCATAACCTGAGCCAAAGTTGGATGTTCAACTGACTAAGCCATACAGGATCCCCTATTCTTTTTAAGTTTTGACCCTGATGGCTTTCAGATTGGAATTTGCACCAACCAAGCTTGCCAACCACAAATCTGAACTTCTGAGTCTGTAATCATGAGTCAGTTCCTTATAATAAGTAAATTCCTTCCTTCCTCCCTCCCTCCCTCCCCTCCTCTTCCCTCTGCTCCCTTCCTTTCCCCCTTTTTCCCCCTCCCCTTCCCTTCCCCTCCCCTCCCTTCCTTCTTATTGTTTCTGTGTCTCTGGAGAACGCTGGTCAACACAACTTCTCTGGCCAAGATTGGTGGAGCATGATGGAACTGAACCTTTAGGAATAGAGCATTAAATGACTTTCAGCTGTTAAATGCTGGATAAATCTGACAATGACATTTGGTTTTATCTTAGTAACTACTATATTGAGAACAATATAGTCCTAAGCTATGTCCTTGAAGATTCTCATTTTAGCAAAAAAAGTGTGTTATATTGATTTAGTGTTTTGGTTATCTGTTATATCAACATAGTAACTTTAACTGAATGTCTGCCAAGTTTATGTGCATTAGCTTCATCTGCTTATTGAAAGGTTTGTAAAATTAAGAGTATATCTAAAACTTAGATGCCATTAATGAATCATCAACACTTCTATTATGGTTTTGTACTAGTTCCATTTTATTTCAACATCAAGTTTATTAAATAAACTTTAAGGTTAAAATTTTGCCATGTGGAAAGAGTTTATTTCAGCTCTTTTAATGTTGAGACAATTGAACTAGTGTTAATAAAATATTCCAAGTGCATTTTGTAATTGGTTGCTCCTTTACGTATTTTTAACGGTACAATCAGAAGAAGCAAGTTAAGTTTGAAGGAGATTTGCCAAGGTCATTTCCAAGTCTATATGTTCTGGGGTTAGGAGCTGAGACTGGATGTTTTATTGAGGAAATGCTTTGTCTCTATGACTGCATGGCTATTGTTCTGTAAATTAAGAAGGCTTATGTGCTCTGATAACATTTTAATAACAAATCATTCTAAATATTTCCAGAAGGTTATTTTTCCAAAGAAATTTTCTAAATTATGTACTAACTTGTTACTTTGCCAGCTTTTCAATTTTATGTCATTAAAGAAATAAATGCAGACAACAGTAGCAAATTACAGCAGCATAAAGCCCCTTTGTAAAACTACATTCTACAAAGTTGAATGGAGAATAAAATAAAATGGGATATACTAGATAAGGCATAGTAAATAGTAAGTATATTGAATATATTGGGACTTGCTTGGAAAATTAAAGAGTGATTACCAAATGGAAGTATTATAGTGTGCAAATTTTCTGAATAGTAAAAAACAAAACAAAACAACAACATCAAAAGCACTCATAGCTAACATAATACCCAGAAACATTTTAACAGATTTTTTTAAAGGCCTTCTTGTTGACCCTTCACCAAAGGAATGAGATCTCTATTCCTCCTGTTGTACAATTTTTTTCAGAGTAGAGAAGATCTGTTTGCTTCTTGCTCACCTCCCATGGCCTCCTAATCACTAATGTCAACAGGAGATAGGATTCTAGAGGACTGCCTCAGGAGAACCTGATGTAATAAGAGAAGTTTAAGTTATAATCAGAATAATTACTTGAAAATGTAAATGATATACAAAAGGCTCATTACATCATTTCATGTTTGGTAGGGAAATCTTTAGTTTTGTGGAAGACACGCTCATTATAACATAACTCTTCATTAGTAACTTAATTTGGACTGGCAATATATCCTTTTGACCAATAGAAGAAAACAAGGAAGGGGTGGAGGGGGCTTAATTTTCAGTAGGTAGCTTTCACTTGATTCCTCTATTTTCATCAACATTCTTCAGCTATGCTTTTGGCTTGCCAAATGTTCCTTTATTCAGAACCTTTTAGTTTTTTTGAGGACTGTGGGCCATGGGAGAGGAGAAGTTCCCACACCATGATAGTTGTGGTAGAGAAGGGTGGAAGAGATCCAGGAATTTAAGTGTTCCTTAAAACAACTTAGACCCTCTTATGTTTTCAATAGCTGCAGTCTTCAGTGTTTCTAAAGTTCTGTGGAGCTAACTGGCTTACTTCTTGCTGATTTCTCCTCCTGTAGGCACTTAGGTTTTGACTTTATCCTCTATGTGAAGTGAGTTGGTACTTACCCTTCTGCTTTCAAGCTTCTGTCATATTATTGATGTCTCTTGGGCTGCTGTCAGATCTTGTCTTGGTTCATACTATAATGACTTACTTAAAGAAATACTTTTCTATCATTTTGGTTGGGGTTTTGGAGGGAACAGAGAGAAATGTGACTGTTCAATTCCCCATGCTTAACTAAAAATTTCTAAAACTTTTTTTTAATTTCAAGGTGATACTATGGCTATTCTCTTTCTCTTTTTACATTAGAATGCCTCCAGGGATCAGGGCAGTACTGGAATATGTTTTTCATTGATATAAAATTCTAACACCCATTCATGAAAAAACTCAGTAAACTAGGAATAGTAGGGGAACTTTTTCAACTTGATAACGACTACAAAAAAACTAATAACTAACATCATACTTAATGGTATGAAACTTGAAGATTTCCTCCCAAGATCAAGTATAAAGCAAGAATGTCCCCTCTTAACCACTCCTTGTCAACATCATCAACTGAAAGTTCTTGCTAATGCAATAAGGCAAGAAAAGGAAACAAAAGTTATACAGATTTGGAAGAAAGACAAAAAATTGTCTTTGTTCAGAGATGATATGATCATTTATGTAGAAAATCTAAAAGAGTCAACAACAACAACAAAAATCTCCTGGAACTAGAAAGTGTTAAAGCAAGGTTTCAGGATACAAAAGTCAATTACTTTTCTGTATACCAGCCATGAACAAATGGAATTTAAAATGAAAACAATACTATTTATATTAGCAGCTCCTAAAATACAATATTTAGGTAAAGATCTGAGAAAATATCTGAGAAAAACAATACTATTTATATTAGCAGCTCCTAAAATAAAATATTTAGGTAAAGATCTGAGAAAATATGTGTAAGATCTATATGAGGATAACTGCAAAACACTTATGAACAAAATTAAAAAGTAACTAAATAAAATGATATTCCATTTTGTGGACAGGAAAACTCAACATTGTCGAAATGTCAGTTCTCTCCACCTTGATCTATGTATTTAATGCAATCCTAATCAAAACCCCAGCAAGTTATTTTGTGGATATAGACAAATTGATTCTAAAGTTTATATTTTGAGTCAAAGACCCAGAATAGCCAATACAATACTGAAGGAGAAGAACACAGTTGGAGGATGATACTATCCAGTTTCAAGAATTACTATAAAGGTATAGTAATCATGGCAGCATGGTATTGATGAAAGAATAGACAAATAGATCATTAAAACAGAATAGAGAGCCTAGAAACAGACCCTATTAAATATAGTCCCTTATCTTTGACAAAAGAGCAAAGGCAATACAAAAGAGCAAAAGTAGTGTCTTCACTAAATCAGGCTGGAACAACTGGACATCCACACACAAAATGAGTCTAGACACAGATCTTTTGTTTTTCACAAAAATTAATTCAGAATGGATCATACACCTAAATGTAAAAGGCACGATTATAAACCTCTAGAAGATAACAAAAGAGAAAACCTAGATGACCTTGAGTGTGGTGATGCCTTTTCATTTATTTATTTACATTTTTTTAATGTTTATTCATTTTTGAGAAAGAGAGAGCATGCACACGAGTGTGGGGGGAAGGGGCAGAGAGAGAGAGAGGGAGACACCGAATCTGAAGCAGGTTCCAGGCTCTGAGCTGTCAGCCTGGACACAGAGACCGACACAAGGTTCGAACCCATGAACCTTGAGATCATGACCTGAGCCAGAGTTAGTCGCTTAACCAACTGAGCCACCCAGGTGCCCTGTGGTGATGCCTTTTTAGATAAAAAAAAAAAAAAAAACAAAGGCACCATACATGAAAGAAATGCACTATGAATGACAGTGTCAAAAGAATGAAAAAGACAAGGCACAGACTTGGAGAAAATATGTGCAAAAGACACATTTGAGAAAGGACTGTCATCCAAACCATCCAAAACGTTCTTAAAACTCAACAATAAGAAAACAAACAACCTGATTGAGAAATGGGACAAAGACCTTAGCAGACATCCCACCGAAGAAGATATACAGATGGCAAATAAGCATATGAAAAGATGCTCCACACCATACATCATCAAGGAAATGCAAACTAAAGTAATGATGAGATACTGCTACACACCTATTAGAATGGCCAAAATCCAGAACACTGACAACACCACGTTCCAGTGACAATGGGAACACCAGTGGGAATGCAAAATGGTACAGCCAATTTAGAAGACAGTCCGTTGATTCTTACAATGCTAAACACACTCTTACCATACAGTGCAACAATAATGCTTGTTGTTATTTACCCAAAGGAGTTGGAGACAGGTCCACATGAAAGCTTGAACACAGGTTTATAGCAGCTTTGTTCCTTATTCAGCCAAAACTTGGAAGAAACCAAGATGTCCCTCAGTAGGCGAATGGATGAACTGTGGTATGTTTAGACAATGGAATATTATTCAACACTAAAAACAATGAGCTATCAGGCCGTTAGAAAACATGGAAGAACCATGAATGCATATTACTGGGCGAAAGAAGCCAATTAGCCTACATGCTATATGATTCCAACTCTGACATTCTGGAAAAGGCAAAGCTCTGGAGACAATAAAAGCATCAGTGATTGCCAGGGGGTAAGAGGGAAGGAAGAGATAAAGAGGCAGAGCACAGAAGATGTGTAGGGTGGAGAAAATACTCTGTATGATGTTTTAATGATGAATATATATTATTATACATTTGTCCTAATCTGTAGAATGTATAACCCCAAGAGTGAACACAAGGTAAACTATAAACTTTGGGTGATTATGACGTGTCAATCAAGATAAGTTCATCCTTGGTAACAAATGTATCATTCTGGTGAGTGTTGTTGGTAACAGGGGAGGCTATTCATGTTTGGGGCAGGAGGTGTTAGGAAATGTCTACCTTCCGCTCGGTTTTGCTGTGAACTTAAAACTGCTCTAAGAGGGGCATCTGGGTGGCTCAGTCGGTTAGGCCTCTGACTCTTGATTCCAGATCAGGTCATGATTTCATGGTTGGTGCGTTCAAACCCCTGCATCAGCTCCTCACTGACAGTGCAGTGCCTGCTTGGGATTCTCCCTCTCTCACTCTCTCTGCCCCTTTTGCTCGTGCGTGCTCTGTCTCTCTTTCTCTCTCTCAAACTAAGTAAATAAACTTCAAAAAAAGAGAGAAAAAAAAACTGCCCTAAGAAAATAAAGTCTTTTTTTTTTAATAGGTCTTTAATCAAGATGAATTATGTAGGACAATGGTAGGTATGGGGAACATTTTATTTAGATACATTTTTTTAATGCTTATTTTTGAGAGCGAGTGTGAGTGGGGGAGGGGAGAGAGGGTGACAGAGGATCCAAAGCAGGCTCTGCACTAACAGCAGAGAGCCTGATGCGGGGCTCAAACCCACAAACCTCGAGATAATGGCCTGAGTCAGAGTCGGATGCTTAACCGACTGAGCCACCCAGGCACACCTAAGAAAATAGTCTTAAAAAAATGTGCCTGCTTGGGCATGTCCAGCAGTTGAAGTAGGGCCCCAGAAGGCTGTTGCATGGTGTTCTAAGGACCCTCTTGAGACGACACTCTGCTCTGTATGAGCTCTAAACTTCACAACATCTCTGAAAGACACTAGAATTACCATTTTACAGATGAGGAAACATGTGCACTAAGGAGAAGTGACTTACTCAAGGACAGGTGACTAGTAAAGGATATAGCCAGAGTTGGATAGTGAGTCTGAGTCATCCCAGGCCTGTGGATCTTCCACTTATTAATGCTTTGGTTGTCCTTTGTTACCGTTCTAACAATATTTCAGAACTATTTACAATATGCCTGATAGTACTTTATATGTATGTGTGTATACATGTATTTATATATCCCACTTTTAAACGATGTTGTTAACTTTTATTATGTGATTTTTTAGTGGTTATTTGAGCAAAACATAGACTAATTCTTGTTTTGCACAAACTATTTAGAAAGGATTATAGCCTTCTCCTTTAATTTTATAAGCTGTATTGCCATAGAGTCATAATATTGGTTGGAGCCTTGGGAACAGCTACTGGTAATGTCCTCCATGAGTAGAATGCAGTCAAACTGGTCCACATAATTGCCCCTTTCCGGGCAGATACAGCTAAAACTGCTCCAGTGAGGAGACATTGCTCATAAATTAAAACCCGTTAGTTGAGAGCAGGCTACTTATATACAGGATAGTGCTTCAGCAAAATTTCACAAAGAATAGGGCTAAATAACATCTTCACAAATAAAATCACCTTCACAAATAAATGAAACCTCCTATATACACTTGGTACTCAACTTTTAATATTGAGTTTATCTACTGTGTAAGTTATAAGTCCCAGAGAATGGGCACATTATGTAAGTTCTATCAGAGGCTCCTCATACTCGTTTTCCTATATGCCTCACATGTTTATGGCAGCCTTGTTCTAACCATAACTTTCTGATTCTCAAGACATTTCCTTTGAGCAAGTGGGAATTACCATTTACTGAAGCTTAAGTTAACTGAAAATTAAATTAACTTTACATGAGATAAAGGAACTTGTGCAAGATAATGTAGAATAAGCATACGAAATCAGGTTTCTCAATGCATAAGGAGATAAAAATTTCTTCCCGGTGTATATTATTTGATATAGTTTGTATGCTAAAAATCCTCTATTAATCTGAAGAAAATACATATTAAATCACTTTATATAAGGGAAAAAATCATCATTGTCAAATGAAAT
Source organism: Lynx canadensis (assembly GCF_007474595.2). Taxonomy (NCBI): domain Eukaryota; kingdom Metazoa; phylum Chordata; class Mammalia; order Carnivora; family Felidae; genus Lynx; species Lynx canadensis. The sequence continues at coordinate 19,805,516 of NC_044314.2, read as the reverse complement.
ATTCCAAAGGAAATATGCCAGAAAGTAAAATCTCTTGTGATATCAGAAATTTTCCAGAAGACAATTCATGGATTGAAGCTGTTGTCTTTATAAAATTATGCTCGCAGAGAAAAAAATTGTTGTCATTCTCCCCAAAAAGTTCTTAATAGGAATGAAGACTTTGTCTCTTTCGGACTATTTAGTCGTGTTAATTCATATTACTTTGCTGGTGGCAAAGACCAAGCTGACAAGGTCAGAGATGTCTAGGACAAGCTGGGATTAATAAAGATAAGCACTCAGATTGCAAAAGAGGGGCTGGTGGTTCTAAAAGCTTTCCATGGCTATGGTACAGGGTCTTGGGACACATAATCACCCACACTCAGTCCTCTGCCTTCACAATTTTCCCTTTATTAAAAAAATTTTAATGTTTATTTATTTTTGAGAGAGAGAGAGAATGAGACAGAGAGAGACAGAGCATGAACAGGGGAGGGTCAGAGAGAGAGGGAGACACAGAATGTGAAACAGGCTCCAGGCTCAGAGCTGTCAGCACAGAGCCTGACGCGGGGCTCGAACTCACGGACCACGAGATCATGACCTGAGCTAAAGTCGGACGCTTAACCGACTGAGCCACCCAGGCGCCCCCACAATTTTCCCTGTAAATGGTAGGACCCCTTTCCTCTCCACCAGGGTTAAGATTCTTTATCTCACATTAGAGACCGAGAATTTATACATTTTTAAATTAGACTAAAACCAGAATTAGTCAGTGATCGCATCTTAGACTATAAATCTGGAGCCTGCTGCTGCCCAAATGGCAGCTTTTCTGACAGAAGAAAAAGAAACTAGTCACATCATACAGGTTTCAGAAGAGTGCAAGGCCAAGTCTAATTGGCCTGAGGTTTATTATTGGCTCCACTGCCTTTGAGCAGCTGTGTGACCTCAGGGAATTCACTTAAACTGTCTGCTCTTCATTTTCTGCACATGTGTAAAGATTAACTTTGACTAACAGTGTCTAAGATCTCTTAATCCCACCAGATCTATAATTCTAATTGTTAGCCCCTCAGTGGGGGATGATCTAAGCAATTACGGGTGAAGATAACTTTAATATATTTAAAACAATACAAAGGCACACGAATGCATGAGGCAAATGGATTGGAGAATATAAGGAGTTCTGGTTTTAGCCAAGATGAAAATCCTTAGACTTTCTATCCTGCATGAAACAACTTAAAACTAGGCAAAATATCTGCAACAATAGTTTTCAAGACCTTAGAAATTGGGCAACAGACAGTGCCGTCTTAGACACAGGAAACAAGTGGGGCGAGCTGATAATTGCCTCAGCTTACTGCTTTGGTGTAGCCTCCAGGGGGGGGGTACACGGAGGACAGCCTCCCTGAATTCCTTAGATGGAGCTGGGGGTCTGAGGAGGCCACTGTGGTTGGAGTTCACAGGACAGGAGATAGGAGATCGCTGCAGAGAGAGAGAGGACAAATACTAGAGATTTGCAGAAGGTCCTTGAGTCTCTAGCTGAGTCCTGGCCAGTCTGTGCCTGTGAGCAAACAGTGTGAGGCTGTTATCCTTACTCCGAGGTAAGGGTAAAGGGGACAGTCCTCAGAGCTCCTGCAGAGCTTGCTATAGTTCCTGTTCACCAAAACCAGGGTGTAGAACCTCGTATTCATGGGGGCATTGAGTCAGTATCGGGACAAAATCAGCCTTAGACTAAATGCTGCTCTGATCCTACCTCACAAAGGTTGAAAACAAGACCCAAAAGGATCAAACTTTTTACTTAACTGTGAAATCTTTCACTTTACTGAATCCCTAGAAGTTCAAGAATGCAAAAAAAAATTTTTTTAACGTTTATTTATTTTTAAGACAGAGAGAGAGCGAGAGCAAGTGGGCAAGGGGCAGAGAGACAGGGAGACACAGAATCCAAAGCATCCAGCCTCCAAGCTGTCAGCACAGAGCCTGATGTGGGGCTTGAACTCACGAATGGCGGGATCTTGACCTGAGTCAAAGTCGGACCCTTAACCAACTGGGCCACCCAGGCGCCCCCGCCCCCAAATTTTTAATATTTACATTTGAGAGAGAGAGAGAGAGAGAGAAAGAGAGAGAGAGAGAGAGAGAGAGAGAGAGAGAGAGTGTGTGAGTGTGTGTGTGTGTGTGTGTGTCGGGGGGGTGATGCAGACACAGAGGGAGACACAGAATCCAAAGCAGGCTCCAGGCTCTGAGCTGTCAGCACAGAGCCTAACGCAGGACTCAAAAGGTGAACCACAAGATCATGACCTGAGTCAAAGTTGGATGTTCAACTGACTGAAGCACCCAGGGGCCCCAGAAGCTCAAGAATTTTTACAGAAATACAAAAAGATCCAGTACCCAACAAGATGAAATTCATGAGTGGCAGTTAATAAAGATTACTAGGCATTCAAAGAAGAAGAAAAGAAAAGAAAAGAAAAGAAAAGAAAAGAAAAGAAAAGAAAAGAAAAGAAATCCAAAAAGTCAAAAACAAAGAAACCGGGGCGCCTGGGTGGCGCAGTCGGTTAAGCGTCCGACTTCAGCCAGGTCACGATCTCGCGGTCCGTGAGTTCGAGCCCCGCGTCGGGCTCTGGGCTGATGGCTCGGAGCCTGGAGCCTGTTTCCGATTCTGTGTCTCCCTCTCTCTCTGCCCCTCCCCCGTTCATGCTCTGTCTCTCTCTGTCCCAAAAATAAATAAACGTTGAAAAAAAAAAAAAAAAAAAAAAAAAAAAAAAAAAAAAAAAAAAAAACAAAGAAACCTACAAAATCCCAAAACAAACCAACAGAAACAAACACAAAAAGATCCAACAACCACCCATAGTGAGGAGAAAAGTCGGTCTTTGAAAATAGAGCCAGAAATGACACAGATGATAGAATTAGTAGGTACTTGTTATAACTCTATTCCATATGTTTAAAAAGCGGGAAGAGAGATGGAATATGTTAAATAGAGACAAGGAGGGCATAGAGCAGGAAAAAACCTCAAGTGGCATAAGATACGTTTAGGTGAGAGGGGAGAAGAAGAGAAATTATTTGAAGAAATAATGGCTGAAAAATTTCTAGGTTTGATGAAAACTATAAACCCTCAGATGTAAGAAGCTCAATGAATCCCAAGCCCAAGAAGCATGAAGAAATGACACCAAATTGCTTAGAACTTGTGATAATAAGAAAATATTAAAAGCAAACTGAGTAAAGACAAGTTATGTACAGAGAAAGAAAGATAAAGATTATAGTTGATTCTCTTGAGAAAAAATGCACATCAGAAGACAATGAAGCACATCCCTAATGTACTAAAGGGAAAAAAGCTGTCAACCTACAGTTTTAATAGTCGGGCTTTATCAAAATTAACAACTTCTGCTGTTGTGGGCGCCTGGGTGGCTAGTCGGGTAAGCCTCCGACTTCGGCTCAGGTCAGGATCTCATGGTTTGAGGGTTCGAGTCCTGCGTCAGGCTCCGTGCTGACAGCTCAGAGATTGGAGCCTGCTTTGGATTCTGTGTGTCTGTCTCTGCCACCCCCCCTCCCCCGCTTGAGCTCTCTTTCTCTGTCTCTCAAAAATAAATAAAAACATTAAAAAAATTTAAAAAAACTTCTGTTGTTCAAAAGATACTGTTAGAGAATAAAAAGATAAGCCACATAATGGGAGAAAATATTTATGATTTCATATAAATTATATTTCACTTAGTATTTGCAAAACTTCATGTCTGATAGTGGATTTGTATCCAGAATATACAATGGAGCCTCAAAAGTTACACTTCAATTAAAAAATTGGCACCTTTCTTGGGGCACCTGAGTGGCTCAATCCGTTACGCATCTGACTTTGGCTCAGGTCATGATTTCATGTTTGATAAGTTCGAGCCCCACATCAGGCTCTCTACTGTCAGTGCACAGCCCGCTTCGGATCCTCTCTGCCCCTCCCCTTCGCTCTCTCTCTCTCTTTTAAAAAAATTGGTGAATAGTTGCACAGATACTTCATCAAAGAAGGTATATAGATTTTTATTATGCCCATGAAAAGATATTCAGCCTCATTTGTCATTTGGGAAATGCAAATCGAAACCACAATGAGGTACTACCACACAAGTGTCAAGAGTGACATCAGTTAAAAAGTCTGACCAAACCAAATATCGATGAAGATGTGGAGCGACTGGAATTCTTATACACCTGCCAGTGGGACTGGAAAATGGTGCAACCACTTTGAAAAATGTTTTGGAAGTTTCTTAAAACTTAAACACACATCTACCATATGATTCAGGCATTCTGCTTCTAGGTACTCACCCCGGAGAAATGACAAAGACTTGTAGACAAATGTTTACAGCAGCTTTATTTGTAATAACCCCAAACTGGAAACAATTCCAATGTTCATCAATGGCTGAAGTGTAAACAAATTGCGGTATATGCACGTAATAGAAAACTACGCGGTAAAAAGAAATGCACTGTTGATACATACTACGATACGGATGAGTCTCCAAATAACTCAAGAGCTATGGTACTTTATCTCTTTTTGCATCCTACTTTGTGTCAGGTACAATGATAGTAAATTCCATAATAAAAATTGTGTTGGAAATTTGGGGAAGTGGGTCGGGGAGATAGCACTTCCTAGTAGAGACTCCGGAAAAGACAGGCCACTCACTCCTCATACAATTTGTATGAAAGGAGGAGGCTGACTGGCTGCAAGGTCAAGGCAAGATTCAGGGTGAATATAGTGGGATCTGCAGCAGCCCTAAAGCCTCCTCTATGTATCTACCCTATCTATCTATCTATCTATCTATCTATCTATCTATCTATCTACTTATCTATCTATCTATCTATCTATCTATCTATTTTGGAGATTTTCTGTATTTTGGAGATCTATCTCTCTGTATCTCCAAAATATCCAAAATGGAGACCCTGTGTGACACAGGAAAGACTAAATGCTTTTGTTCAGCATTTTTAGTTATACGACATTCTGGTTAATGAAACAGAGGGTTGCCACGTATTTCATTCATAGATTTTAAATCAGGAAAATGCACTTGCATCAGTCAGAATTCATTTGCAAAAAAAAAAAAAAAAAAAATGACCTGCTCCAAATATCTTAAGCAGAATGGGAGTTAGGTGCTCTCAAAACTGTCGTGAAAGCTAGAGAAGGGGACTGCAGGTATACCGCCTGCTAGTTCTGGGGTTAAGTGGGAGGTGCCAGAGCTTAAGTGCATATTCATTTCATAATGCAAAAGGAACTCTAGAATTTTTCGATGCCTCAGTTTGCCTGGGAGTAACACATAGTAGGCACCCTGGGAATGTTGAAAAAAAATCAAACATATGTGAAGGTCAATATTCTGTAAAAGTACAGATGTGCTCATTAATAGAAATTTCATTCTTGAATCTCCCAAGGGCCTTGCACAATAGTTCACACATTAGTAGGCAACTCATTAATATTTGTTGAATGAATTCCATAAGAAAATAAATGAATCAGATATTTACCGTTATGGTAATATCAAATAAATTGCATGCATTTTTACCACTCTTTTAAAAAGATGGTGTATAGATCTAGCCTAATTCTGTCAAGTCAATACAATCAATGATACGGTGCTGTGTATGTAATAGTACTTCATGATAAAAGTAGAACTCCTTGGTTTTTTTTTTTTTTAATCCAAAAGTGATATCAAGGAAAATGACTTTTAAGTCATTGAATGTTGATGTCTGCTGGTTTAAGAAATGTGCCTGAACACATTTGATCTTTTTCAGGTTGGGTAGCTGCCTCAATGCATAGCCAGAAATGGAGGAAAACACTTGGCTAATAACATCCTAACTCCCCTTAATGTTTTTGTTTACTCCAGCCTTGCATGACCAGCAGCAGGGTAATTGTGTTAAGTTTGGGTAAAATAGTTCTCATCACACAGACCCCCAGCAGGGCACAGGAAGTTAGTTTCACTAAACTGTATCTATTTTGGAATAGAAATACATGTACTAAAATAAAAACAGAGAAAATCTTTTTTCACGTTAAGGACACTAAAAAGCCAAATGGACTTGGCAGGTGGATCCGTTAATATGAGGTAGCTGTCACAACTTAAAATTTTTTATTATTTAGGAATTTTGAGAGTCCTCTCTACCATCAGATCAAGAGTGTTTCTTTAGAAGCAGATACATCTAGCTAGCTAGCTATCATCTGCTTTGGAGAAACTGGATATCTTATATTTTATAAATACTTTATATTTCATAAATACTTATCTATATTATTTATAGATAGATTAGATATTGTATGTATTATATTTATACATACATATCTATAAGAGAGATTTTATATATACGTGTGTATATACACGTATATACACATTCACACACACAGATCTCCAAAATCTCCAAATATCAAATAATCAGATTTTTAATATTTATTCTGAAGCGGTTATCGTGTAGCATCAGGAAAAATATTTCAAAGTCCATTTGGAGGAGTGTAATCTCTAATAACCTGGAACAGTACAGCATGGTCGTCTAGTCATTGAACCAGGAGTCAAGGCAAAGCCAAATGATGTACTCTGGCTTTTTCCCATTTCCCTGAGTGATTTCATCTCCGATTCTAAAAATAGGCTAGAATGGAGATCGCTTCACGTGTTTCCACCTCCCACATATGTCCCAATCTTCACCATCATTGAATTAAAAAAAAATGTACTTGTAAATGAATCATTAATCCTATAAGGAGTTTTCTTCTGTTTTCCTGAGCAGGTAACATTTTGTTTCACAAATATCAGTCACTTAGTATTTCAGGCTTGGCTTTTCTTATAATAAACCACATTACTCATAAATATGAGCAACACTTTTCGTTGTTTGTTCCAATATGTTTCCCTTTTTTGAAGCAATGCAATCCATCTTTGCTTTGGTTTTCAACCTGAGGAGCTGGGCCAATTAGGTATCCCAAAAGGTACAGATTTTGATACCCTGTTTGGATGGTGTGTTTCTGTGTAGCTTCTAATCAGACGCTGAATATGACTTCTCTATGACTCTAAAAAAATTGCATCAGTTGCGACCACACAGGATGTCTACTGAACTGAGTTTCTAACAAGGGGATTTTTAAATACTTGGTGTCCCTCTCCCTTCACTATGACCAGGAATTCATGAGGGGAAGTGACCAGCATGCCAGGTTTTCCAGGCACCTTCTGTGTCACTCATATTGTTCATAAAGGAAAGAGGCTATTATCTGTGCGTTATTTTCATTAGGAATACAGTGGGAACATCTTCATTAGAAACAGAGAGTGCGCTTGATGTGCTCTGTTGTGATAATGAGGGGAAGGGTGTGAACAAGAAGATAAGAGGAGCAAGTATTTTACTGGAAGCATTCCACCTGGCTTCTGCTTCATTTTATTTAATTGGATGAAGAACATTTTCTGCCTGTGAAAACTGCCAAATGTCCCAGATTGGGAGTCGAGAAGCCAGGATTTGAGGACATCGTCGATGGCAATGCTTCGTGTCCCTCTTCCTCCTCCCGATGGGTGTCTTGGTATCCTCAACTTTTAAAAGAGCAAATGGACTATACTTAGGACATTTGGAAATGTAAGAAGGATGGAGTTTAGGGGGAAAAGGAACTGTAGTCAGTCTTGGACAAAAATCATGAACTAGATAAATTCCATCTTCAAGCTTTTTTAGGTTACCTTTGTGTGTGTTTCTCTTCTGCTTTTACCATCTCTATCTAGGCTTTATGTCCATGCTATTTATATATTTGTCCCCTTTATAAAAACTCAACTCTTCTCTCTCCTGTCCCTTCAGATCTCTGCTATGTAACGTTATAAATTAGAAGAGTTGACAGATTTCCCAAATAAAATAACTGGATGTCCAGTTAAATTTTAACATCACATGTACAACAGATAAAATTCTAGTCTCCATAGATCCAGTGCAGTGATGTTCTTTGTTTATTTGTGATCCAAATTTAACTGAAGGATGTCCAGTATTTACCTGAAAACCCTATAAATCGGCAGTTTGTAAGTTTATTTTTCAAGGCTGCCTGGAGTTCAGGAGAAGTGACTTTGGTGGCAGAGGAAGGTTTGGAGGTAGGATAAGACAATGGTAGAGAGAGCACAGCACACTGGCTCTTCCTGTGCTGACCAAGCTCTCTTCTCAGCGGACTTGTGTATTGGCATTGGGTATTTAATTTCATTTGATGGAAGGACTTTGTTGCTGAGAAAAGAAGCCTGAAAACTACTGGTTGTCCTGGCTATTTTCTGTTTGTATCTATGGATCCACCTCCCATCTTTCTCTGGGAAAGAGAAAGCTCTGGGCCCCTGCAGACTGGCTTCTGGGGAGCTGGGAGGAGAGTGAAGGCAGAGGGAAGAGTGAGGCTGGGTTATTTAGCCCCCTGGCTTGTTGCCTGCAAATGAATTCAGGTGATTTTAAATTTGGGGTCACAAAGAAATTATTTTAGCTGTGTGGAAAGAAGAACACATTAACTGTGCATTATCCCAACTGTGGCTTATGCAAATGAAAATTAATGTTCTCTCATATTAAACACTCTGGAGTCAGGCAGCTGCTGGTGGTGTTTCAGTGGCTCAGTGATATCATGCTCGTATCTCTGAGAGCTCATTGATATTTTCCTCCTGATTTCAAGATGGCTGCTGAAGTTCCAGACATCAAGTACATGTTCAAGGCAGAAAGAAGTGAGGAAAGGAAGAAAGCTTCAATGTCTAACCCATTATTAGAAGAGCAGAAAATTTCCTCAAAGATCTCCATGGACTTATGTTTCATTGGCTAGATCTTTGTTTTCTGATCCCCTCTGGTTCCAAGGAATACTAGGAGCATAAATATATAGATTTTCCAGCCTCTAAACAGTATAGGAGAGAAGGGAGGTGAGAATGGTGTCAGTTTAATCAGCTAACAGTGTCCAGGGTGAATTCGCTATTGACAGGAAATGTTTAAGAAGTCAATGTGTCAATCCTAAGGAACAGCTTTTTAATGGAATCATTTACAGACACTCTAGCTTGCTTATGAAGACGTGTTTAAGGCAAGGTATTTCATCATGGCCCCTTAATTTCAACTATGTAGGTGATTATGCCTATTTGTCACCTTTCATCACAACTTGAAAGGTAGAAAAATCTCAGAGGATTAAGGCCTTGGTCAAATTATATTGTAAATACTTCCCTGCCCACTTTACACTTCCATTTTATTTCTGTTGTATCTATTTCCTAAATATACAGTTGAAATCAGAGTAAAACAAATACAAAACCATGGAAAAGAACATGTGCCTAGAAACTAAGTGACTGGTCTTTCTTTCTCCCCGCATCTCTTCCTTCTTTCTTCCCGTTTCTTTTGTCATCAAATAGATGTGTGTTGAGATAGTGTTGCCTTTCTGAATCTCTCTTCTTTGTCTGTAAAAGGAGGATTATGCCAGAGTAGATGATCATTTTGTTCAGCAAATATTGATTGACTATCGACTATTAAACATACTTTGTCCCAGGCTCCAGGGACTGAAAGGATGGTGATGATTCAGACAAAATTCTTGTCCTCATGGAACTTACATTCTAATGGACAGAGACCCACAATAAAAAAATAAAGAAGTGATAAAAGATATCAAGTAGTGATAGGTGCTATGCAGAGAAACAAAATAGAGTGAGGTGGGAATAAGTGTCTCAGGGCCTGTTTCAGATAGTGAGGTCCAAAGACCTCTCTGAGGAGGCAGCATTTAAATTGAGATTAGAATGTCCAGAAACTGATTCCTTGGAGGTGGGGTGTTACCGCTTCAGGAAGAGGGAACTATAAATGCATAAGCTCTATAGGGACCAAGCTTGGCATGTTTAAAGAACCAAAAAGATATTGAATTTCTGGTTTTCATGGCTATCTCTCCCATTTTCTGGAAATGCAAGTTCTCACTAGTCTTGTTTCAGTTTCTGTCATTAAAACATCAATGACTCACTGTCCTGGGGTAATTGAGGCTCTCTTGTCTCTGCCACAGGCTCAATGCTTATGGGGACAGACTGAGCATGAGGTTTGAGAATGTGGCCCTGGTTGATCCTGGTGTAGGTCTAGTGCACCACGGAGCTACACAGAGAGCCTGTTGTTGCCACTCCACCTTTCACAGACCTGTCATTCACATGCTCAATTATTAGAGCGTTCATCTCTAATACTCTAAGGAAAATGAACCCCATCAATTCACGGTCTTCATCACTGATTTACTCCCCATTGCGTGTGTTGCTTCTGTTTGCCCTAAGCTCAATATCCCCTCCTTTTAATGCCCTGGGGTGTGACGATCTAGGGTGTTAATTCCCTAATGCCCGTTTGTAAATTAGCACCCGGCTGTGGATGGCGGACTGGCACAGGTCCCTGATGAGGTGTGCACCAGTCTGCAATGCAATAGGAAACTGAGGTCAGTGATTTTTTTCACAAAGCCAAATTTATGGAACTTAAAAAAAAAAATCTTGTTTTCTTCTGAGATCAAGTCCTTCCTAATTTTTTGAATTAATACAAAATTTAACTGCAGTGATAAAATACTTCTTTTGGGAAAAGCAAATCATGTTTATTTAACCTTTTATCAGAAGCCTGGTTTTTCTTTCCATGGGATTTTACAGGCTCTGAAATCCCAGGGCCTGGAAGCCACGAAGTTGGTCAAAGCCTATGCATTCATGTTTGCAGAACTTGGCATTGTGTCTCCTCTCAGGAACCCTATGGATATTAACCTGTTCCCCTGTGATCTAAGTGTCAATGGATAGAAGGAAGGAGAATTGGTTTAGAGGCTTCAGCTCCATCACCTTTTCCATTGGTAGAAAACGCATTACCATTTCTTGTGTATTTCAGAGGCTGTGTTCTCCGTATCTCTGCTTTTGTTCTCTTCTCAAAACGAATTTAACAATGAAATAGCGTATAGCAGTAGCTTAGATGTATGCTTTGCTCTAAAAAAACCCCTTGTGGGACTTCTCCCCCTGATTTCCTTGGCAGTATTATTTCATAACATAGTGGCTTGGCTGTTGTCTCACTGACTTGCTGGATAAATAAAGGTATACTTTTTGTTCACCTCTGCTTCCTCTTTCCTGTTTCCTCATTCATCCATTTGCTGAGCACTGCCTGAATGCTAAGTCCTGATGGTGAGGCACTGAAGAGCTTTGTGAGGGACTCACAAACAACAAATGATCTAAGGGCGATGCCTGGGAGAGGAGATACGTGCAAGGCAAAGACTGGAAAGACTCATTCCTTCTGCCTAGGAAAAGTCATAGAGAATATGGAACAGGAAGTCCAGTGAACTTCCCATTCTCTCTGCCCGGGACTAGGCCGGAGGCCGACGTCTCCCATCACCCAAATGCTGTTGGCTGCAGAGTTTGGGATGCATATCCTGGAACTGTGGGTCAGCAAGCTTGAGATTACAGCTGAGTCTGCTTATCTGCAAGTGTGTATCCACCAAGGTGAGGCCACTCAAGTTTTCTGTGTTTGTCTGTAAACCAGACATTACATATCTACAAGCTTGTCCTTCCTTTCTTCTTCTGACTCCCTTCAAAAAAGGTTGTATCACCCATGGTCTTAGGCACTAGAGGTACACAGATGAATGCAGTCGAACTCACAGCACAACCAGGGTGAGATAGGTCTAATGATGGGCGAGTTGCAGTGCACGCCCACGCCAGGGGAGGAATACCCGTGTGTCAAAGTTACTGGAAGGCAGCAAGGAAATCTTGGGCAAATATTTTTGGAAAGGCACAAAACAAAGGCTAGGGAGTACTGGTGCTAGTGGGCAACTGGATTCATGGCGGACGTGGAGGCCTGAAGGCCGGCATGCTGAAACTCTTGTCCCACTGCTGGTGTGCAGATACTCCAGGAAAAATGCATTAATGGGAAGGGATTTCAATATCCATAGGAGGCCTCTGAAATTTTCATATTATGGTTAAGCTTAAGTTGGCACTTAAGTTAAATACTAACTTTAGTGCTTAGGAGGAATGTTTTTTATTTATTAGAATCAAAGCCGAAAAGTACCATCAGAAGGAACTTTAGCAGTAAAGGTATTTCATACTGTTCCCTGGAAAACTTGCTGTTCCTTTGAATGACCAAGATGTATGATGTAGCCATTGTGTTCCCCTGTGTTCATCATCTCTGTGCTGACTTTAGTGTAAGCACATCTTGAAACAAATATCACTGGTGGCACGGAATCCTCTCCCAGAGCTGTTGTCATTCGTAATTAAAGACAATGCCGTCTGGGGGTACCTGGGTGGCTCAGTTGGTTGAGCATCCGACTCTTGATTTTGGCTTGGGTCGTTGTCCCAGGATTGTGGGATCAAACCCTGCATCGAGAGCACCGAGCCTACTTAAGATCCTCTCTCTCTCTCTCTCTCTCTCTCTCTCTCTCTTAACCTCCCTCCCTCCCCTTGCCCCTCTTGCCTGTGAACTCTCTCTTTAAAATAAAGATAATTTAAAAAAAGATAATGCAGTCTGGTGATAGCAGTATCTCCTCCCATATACAAAAGTGGGGCCAAAACAGAGGTACCAGAAATGCTTAGGTTCAGAGGTTTTCAGGCAGAGTTGGCTTCCTGTTCCCAACAATGGGGCAAAGGAGAGTTTGAAAGTAGAGAAGGCATGGTTCCATTCCCACCTGCAGGCTCCCTTTAAGGATTTCCTAACTTTATTCAGTCCTTGACACACCTGAGAACTTGCTAGAACACATTAGGGATGCCACTCTCCTTTCTCATAGATCTTGCCTGGTTTTGGTCAACTGCTTATCTTATCTATCACATCTTTTCGGACATGCTTATCCTCATTAGGGGGGTCTGAGGGAATGTCTGGACAGGGAAGGAGTCAGGAAGCCTTGTGTAGAGTCTGGCTCTCCATCGCCTTTTTGTTTTAGCCCAGGCACATCTTTGAACTCTCCGAGCTTCATTTTCTCTAGCCACCAGCAGACATAGCATATTCACGGGCATGTTGTAAAGATCAAAATGAGATAATTTGTGAGCTACGTGTTTGAAAAGTATATGCAACATTATACAAACCCTCACATATAAATAGAGTTTAGTCACACTGGTACACAATTATGTCCGTGATGCAGATGTAGGCACAAGCATGGGGATGCTCACCACCCCTCCCCTGCCCTGCCTCCGTGTAGAAGGTAACAGCATGGAGAACGCATGTTTCGAGGGTTTGCTTGATTTTCAACAAGATGTCCCCAAATCCTGGGTCGGAGGCTGAGCTTTGTGATGTCCCCATGTCCCCTTCAGGTTAGGAAATAGGAAAAATGCTTGGTCTGTTATTCCATTGTTATTGTAGATGGTTGTTCTGTGTTAACTCCAGATTTTCCAGTATGGTCTGGCCAAGGAAGACAGAGCAGCCAGAACAGAGAATAGAGAAGTTAACCTCTCTTCTGAACTTCTGCCCCTCTTTCCTGGGCTCCCATCATCTCAGCCTTGATGGGCCTGCTGAACATGCTTTGAACATGCTTGGAACGTTCAGGCCAAAGGTAGCGAAAGGTATGGTTAGTATCTCCTGTTCTAGCCCATGTGCTATATATTACTGCAAGAATGATCCTCAAAATCCTCCTAGGAACCCGAAAGACTTCAGAGTAAAGTTCAAACTCCTGAACTTGGTTCATGAACTGCTTCATGCTCTGACATTACATTTTCATTTTCTGGGGGCCTGGTACTTGTCCATCTGAAACCTGGGCCTGAACCAGGAGAGCCACTTGCTAAAGTTAAAACAAGTGACTTCCGGTTTAAGACAGGAATCCCATGGGAACTCATCTTCTACTTTGCAGACCCTTACCCTAATTAAACTTCAGTTACCTTGCAAGTCTCAGGACAAGCTACAGGCATTTGAGAAGCCTTCCCTGACTCACTTAAGCTGACAAATGTTCCTTTTTCCACTTCCATAACAATCTGGGCAGAACTTTTATTTAACATGTATTGCTCTATGTTCCAAATTGTAAAAATCTGATCATCCCACTACACCTGACAGCCAAGGTCTGATTAGCATTTGTACTTCCCACACCTTGAGTGGCACCTGAGAGGCTTCCATTTGTTGAATGAATGAATGATGAATGAATGAATGTGAACTTTCTGAGTGGGGTGTTTATATCTGATTTATGGGTCATTCTTCCATGCTTGCCCCCATCTTCCTTTCCTTGCCCTTTCCAACAGCAAAGTGCTCCTAGCTGACCTTCATTAAATATTTGTTAGAATAACAAGTGAGTAGTGTCTTTTGATGCTTTTGGTAATAATGAGTTGCATCTTACTCATCTGGTCTACATCCTCAGCTGCCAGCATTGGGAATTAGATCCCATCACCACTGCTACCCCCAAAGAATTACACTTACTGCTGCTGTGGCTGTTGAAGCTCCAACCTGAGGGTTTGGGGAATATGGCTCTATTTCTAGGCACGACACTGAATCATGTCCTGGCCTTAAGCAATTGCCACCCCACCCATTAAATGAGGGCGGAGACCATCCCCTCCTTTCTTAAAGATGTTATGAAGATTAATGAGGTAATGTCTGCAAAGAAAGGTATTATTCTAAATACTGAGTGTTATGGTAACATTGCTTTCATCTGTGTTACCCATCAGTCTGTGTTCATCCAAGCAAGATGCAAAAGTAGGAAAGTTGCTAGAGCGATTGAACTGAGAGAGGAGACCAAGGTCTTATTCTGAGAACTGCTGATTACCAGCCCCTCTGTTTCCATCTCTTCTGTCTACAAAAGCTTGCAATAACATAGCACTTACTCACAATCAAAAGGGTATGTGGAAAATTAATGAATTTGTTTTTGTAAAGTGGATGGGTCCTTGGATAAAAAGCTTTGTAAAGCCACGAGATATTAATTCAATCCCAGGTTTCTGTTTCTCTTCCTTTCTTTCGAAAGGATATTCACTGAGCTTATCACTTTCTCAGGATTTTTTTTTTAATTACCATTAACTCAGTCTTTTATGTACAGCTGTATACTTCTATTGAACTTCTTTGTTTCCCTCTAGAGAGGTTAGTGTTTGAAATTTCTCACTGTCGTATTTCTGTTTGTTTGCTTATAAACCAGTAACCCAACAAACAGCTTTTGGACAATAGTCTCCATTTTTTTTTTTTTCTTTTAGTGAGGCATTATTTTTATAAGTCACAGCCCTTTTGAAATGTGTTTATTTATTAATTTATAAATGGTTCCCATCAAACATTGCACCTGTGTGACTTATATTAATTAGAATAATAATGCAATGAGAAATGAATAGGCTGTTTTGATTTCTGTGCTAATCCAAGTAAACCTAGTGTATAGTATTTGAGAATTAGATTGTTTATTGCAAGTCGGAAGAGTACACAGGAGTGGAAATAGTCTACATTATCCTGTGCCTAGGAAATTTTAGAATTTTTTAGAGTTTTACTGGATAAATGTCAGAGTTCATATTAATACATTTTAAAGAAATAATCTTAAAGCAATTATAACAACTAGTATATATAAATCGTTTATAATTCTTCATACCCAGTTTTTTTCCTTGTAAGTGAATCATTCAAAAGGCAAGGTCTGTCTATATAGCAGTAATATACTTAGTAATTCATAATTTTGAGGATTAAACAATCAGAAATAGTTGAGTGCTTATTCTGCACTTAACGTTATGGATTAGTTTGCACACTACAAGTTCACCAGATAATTGCTGCATCTAGACTTTTTTTTTTCAGACTCAGAAATTTTTTATTGAAAGGAGTAGATAATCAAAAAGTTGGGAGACCAGTAACCTATGCCTGTCCCTAAATAGTTGGTCATGTTCCTTCTTATTTTATTTATTATTTATTTATTTATTTATTTATTTATTTATTATTTTAAAATAAAATTTACTGTGAAGTTAGCTAACATACAGTGTATACAAGTGTGCTCTTGGCTTCGGGAGTGGATTCCCATGATTCATCACTTACATGCAACACCCAGTGCTCATCCCAACAAGTGCCCTCCTTAATGCCCATCACCCATTTCCCCCTGCCCCTGCATTCCCCCATAAACCCTCAGTTTGTTCTCTGCATTCAAGAGTCTCTTATGGTTTGCCACCCTCTCTGTTTGAAACTATTTTTCCCTCTCCCTTTCCCCCTGGTCTTCTGTTAAATTCCACATATGAATGAAAACATATATCTGTCTTTCTCTGACTGACTTATTCCACTTAGCATAATACCTTCTAGTTCCATCCATGTTGTTGCAAATGGCAAGATTTCATTCTTTCTCATTGCCGAGTAGTATGCCATTGTGTATATAAATCACATCTTCTTTATCCACTCATCAGTTGATGGACATTTGGGCTCTTTCCATAATTTGGCTATTGTTGATAATAGCACTGTTATAAACATTGGGGTTCATGTGCCCCTATGAATCAGCACTCGTGTATTCTTTGGATAAATTCCTAGTAGTGCTATTGCTGAGTCATAGGGTAATTCTATTTTTAATTTTTTGAGGAACCTCCACACTGTTTTCCAGAGTGGCTTCACCAGTTTGCATTCCCACCAACAGTGCAAGAGGGTTCCCCTTTCTCCACATCCTCACCAACATCTGTTGTTTCCTGAGCTCTTAGTTTTAGCCACTCTAGCTGGTGTGAGGTGGTATCACAGTGTGGTTTTGATTTGTATTTCTCCGATGATGAGCGTGCATTTATTTTTTTTTATTAATTTTTTTTATTAATTTTTTTAACGTCTATTTACTTTTGAGACAGAGAGAGACAGAGCATGAATGGGGGGAGGGTCAGAGAGAGGGAGACACAGAATCTGAGGCAGGCTCCAGGCTCTGAGCTGTCAGCACAGAGCCCGACACGGGGCTCAAACTCGTGAACCACGAGATCATGACCTGAGCCGAAGTCGGACACTTAACCGACTGAGCCACCCAGGTGCCCCGATGAGCGTGCATTTAGACTTTCAATGGAAAGACTGGGACATTAGGACAGTTGTCTGAATCATGCTGACAACGGGTCCTACCTATCAACTTTTAGGACAAGAAAAAGATTAATTTGTCTGAAGTTGCCATATTAAAGGTCTTCACTGACCAAAGGTAAATTCTACTTCATCCCTATAGACAGCCTTGTTCTGTATTCACAAGGAAAAGATAGCTATTTTTAAGAATACATATATCTCAAATCTTGAAGATATATCAATGTACTATTGATTACCTAAACTGCGCCCATATTTTGTAGTAAAGAAAACTGAAATGCTGAAATATTGTGAGGCTAAGTGGTTGCCCTAGGTCACGTGACTAGTTAAACTAAAACTAGGACCCTAGTATCCTGGTTTCTTGTAATACCAGTAATAATACCAATAATAGTAGGTTTCAGATGAAAATATCCAGCTAGTAGCTCTTGCTCGTG
This sequence comes from Lynx canadensis, assembly GCF_007474595.2. NCBI lineage: Eukaryota > Metazoa > Chordata > Mammalia > Carnivora > Felidae > Lynx > Lynx canadensis. The sequence goes on along the minus strand of NC_044314.2, from coordinate 19,788,303 downwards.
AGAAAAGTGTGTTATGGAGTAGGGAGACGCACCTGGAACTGGGTTAAGAGGAGATAAACTGGTTCCATCATAACAAATAATGATTTGTCCTTAGATATGTTACTTACCTCTTCAGTTTTCTTATCTTTCAAATTCAGGAATCTTACTGGTTAATCTCCAACTTGCTTCTTAGCTCTGGGATTCTCTGGTTTTATGAATAAAATTGAACCAGAAAATTGTTATCATAGACATGTTGGCATAAAACCTCATCCCCTTTCTATCTGCTAATAAATATTTGAAAAGTCCGTGTTTGTAAAGCCTGATACAAGTCAAATACTTAATGTCCCTTGAGCTGAGTTCTCCTTCCCAGAAGCACACCGTAATTTGTTATGGAATTTGGTTTTGAGGAGCACACCATAAGACACATTCATCGTTGGTAGGAGTTTCCATAAGCACTAACCAATGTAAAATAACGTTATGTCCAAGATACTCTGTTAGGTGCTGACTAGGCTCCAAAGGTAAATGTACTACCTCCATCCCACTTGAACATATACAAGAACATTGAAAGTATTTCCATGATCATTCCATTTTGAATGATCATATCATCAAGCCATAGTATTTCAGAATTAGAAGAGATTTTAGTGGTTTTCCATGTCACATCATTCATTTTAAGCTAGAAGAAGCCTTTTATCTGACAACTCAGCTTTACTCCTAGCAGAATATTTATCTTTATATATTACAAATATGTAATAAACAGTGTTAAAAAGAGAGATCATCTTTTCCTTCCATGATACACACAACTGTATTTCATCCTAGATATAGGTCTTTGTATTTGGTGTCTTCTTTTAGAATGTTTCTTATCTCCTGTAGCTGTCATTTTGATGAAAATCAAGGCTGATATAGGAAAATATGTAGAGGTCACTAATCTATTTTGTTAAAAGAAATCAAAGAAAATTGTTTTCTGAAGGTTTCATTGGTCATCTTCCATAAAAGCAATAACATTTTTAAAAAGTGGGTGGTCTAATATGTGTTTTGGTTGGAATGCATATTTGTTTGGAATATTTAATTAGGAATGAATTACTTGGGGTGTTCATGATGGAAAATATAACTTCTGTACCTTCTACAAAGTAAGAGGTTTTCCCCTTAAGAACCCAGACTCTGATGGGTTCTCAGGAAACTCATCCATTAAAAATAGCTCAATGTCTTTTGGTTTAAATAGCCTCTTTGCAGTTCAGAGTTCAACTCCCCTTGTTTAAGTAGTCTCTATACTCAATCTCTTTGGGAAAACTGCTAGACTTTCAGAGATCTTCCCCATTCACTGTTTTGTTTTTGTTTTTGTGTTTATTTGTGCAAGATGGCACAGGTAGGAAGGTATGAGGGTTTACATCTGCTTGATGGTAATGGAGGGTCTGGCCCTTGAACTTCCTTGCTTCAGAGTGGCTGGACTGTGGGCCACTTTGCTGGTTTGAGCACTCGGGGCACTGCATGGGCCCCTGATACTGGAGATGGTAGCCTGCCATTTGCATCTGGTCTCTATACACATTACAGCCTCCATGCTCTCTTTGCGAGCATCCGGCAGGTCCTCTAGTATTCTTCGTACCTCAGTAACCTTTTATGGCAGCAAGGGGAACTTCTGTTTTTCCATCTGCTCTGTCTCAGGGACATTTATCCAAGCCTCTTCCTGCCATCACCTCCATGTTGAACAAAGTGTCAGCCAAAAGCAGCAGTACTCCTAGGAGCTTGCCGTGCTCACTCATCCTGAGATTTTGGGGCTTTAAAAAAATTTTTTTTTTTTTTTTTGCCCATTTTTATGTTGCTGTAACCATCTCTTTAGCTCAAGGCTTGGTTTTGAGGGATGTGGGACAACATTTCTTTTACTTCTCTTTCTTGGCATTTGACTTTTACTTGACTTTCTCTAAGTCATAGCCTTGCTTCTGCTTTTATTCTCAAAGCTCAGTCCTGAATGCCAGCTCATGCACAGGGAGAGAAAACAGCACCCAACCAAGTACCACAAATGACAGGGTACTTCCAAACCAGCATGCGTGCTATTCTTAGACTGATATAGAGCCTCTTCCTCCTTCTACTTCACCCTGTTACCCTCTCATCCCATTCCCTCTCTCTCTTTCTCTTGCCTTCCCTTACCAGTATCTTTCTCTTCCCATCCCCTTTTATCTTCGGCCTTCTTCTGTCTCTCTCTTTCTCTCCACCCACCCCAAATACTTGTGCAGGTCAGTTTACATTTCACATTTTAAAATCTCAGTTTCTCTACCTTTTATTTTGGGAAAATAAAACTTAAATCCGTTTTCTTATTTCTTCGCAATTATAGAAGAAATAATTAGTGGTTATAGATTATCTTGAAAACTTTTAACCACAAGTGATTTGAACAACCATTAACCACAGAAGCATTATTAATATTGCTCAAAGTATTGTCTGTTGTTCTTTTCTTTGTGGCTATCATAATTTTAAAATTCTTTTTCTGGACAGGAAGAATAGTCTGTTAGCTACACAGAATAGCACAGGGGCAGGATATCACCCTGCTAAGGAGCATGGGATATGAAATCAGATTGCTTGGATTCTTCCTGAATCTGCCCCTCTATCTTAAGTTACTTATTCACCTCCTGCTTCCATTTTCTTATCTGTAAAAAGTGATAATAGTTACTACATCAGAAGATTATTGAGAGAATTGAAGGATGGAATCCATGTAAATCATTTAGAATTGCATTGTTCAGTATGGAAGCCACTAGCCATTAGCTGCTATTGAACACTTGAAATGTGGCTAGTCCAAACTGTGGTGTGCTGCAAGTGTAAATTACCCATGAGATTTAGAAGATTTAGTAGGACAAAATGTATGTAACGTACCTCATTAACAGTTTTTCATTGATTATATGTTGGAAAGATAGTGTTTTGGATAGATTGTGTTAAAATAAAGCATGGTCTTAAAATTAATTTTACTTGTTGGTATGGAGTGAATGTTTGTATCCCCTCAAAGTCGTATGTTGACTTCCCATCTCCACTGTGACCATATTTGGAAGCGGCACCTTTGGGAGGTATTTAGGATTAGATGACATCACGAGGGTGGAGCTGTGGATTAGTGCCTTTATAAGAAGAGGAAGAGACCAGAGCCCCCTCTCTCTCCGTCATGTGAAGATGCAGCCAGCAGACTGCCATCTGCAAACCAAGAAGAGGATTCTCAACAGATGCTGAATCTGCTGGAAGCTTAATCTTGGACTTCCAGACTCCAGAATTGTGAGAAATAAATGTCTATTGTTTAAGCCACCCAGTCTGGGATATTTTCTTACAGTAGTCTGAACTAAGGGACTATTTCTTAAAAAAGAAAAAAAAAATGTGGTAGTCCCTGAATGGTTCAGCTGGTTGAGAATCCAACTCTTGATTTCAGCTCAGGTCATGGTCCCATGGTTGTGGGATTAAGCCCCATGTTGGGCTCTATACTGAATGTGGAGTCTGCTTAAGACTCTCTCTCTCTCTCTCTCTCTCAAATTAAAATATATATATGGATACCAGTAAATTTTACTTTCCTCATGTGGCCCACATTTGTGGTTTGCATGATATTTCTTTTGGACAGCGCCAATCTCTCATATAATAAACACTCAAGCATGTTCAGCTATTATTCTAGGGCACTTTTCATTTTCATGTAAGCAAAAATACTTGTTTTACATACCTCTTTATGGCCCAGGGTCACTCTGCCCACATTAAAAAAAAGTATCATGTTATCATCAACTATGGTGGAGGTAAGAGTGTTATTTGGTTTGGGGGGAAGAATTATTCCGAATTTTGCTCAGTGATAGGAATGCTTTTGGTGTGATCAAATCAAGGTTTTTCTCCAACAGTGGACTGAGTAATGATTGCAGACTAATTACAGCATGCATATTGCACTTTGCTTTGCAGTAACAGCTTTCTACCAGCTGTTTCCTTTAGCAGTTGTTCATTTCAAGTAGGTACCAATGTTGCTGGAAGTGTGGTATGCCAGAAAGCAATTTCAATTCTTAGCTTCAAATTGAAATCTGTATTTTTTTTTTTTTTTTCATTTTTTTTTTCCTTAAGGGCCCTTCAAACTCTACATAGCTCTAAGGCTAATTTCTTAGCACCTTTTCTGGTCCCTTTTTCAGAAAAAAAAATCTTTTGAAGATTATATACAGAATGATACAAAATCTCAAGTTTAATTAAGCTTTAGCAAAAATATCCTTTAACTATTACATTTGTTTCTTGCTTTATTCCTTCATAGCCTGCAACTCTTCTGAAGTATACTTTCAAGTAGAGATTCAATAGAGCCATTTGGAGTAGTTGTTACTGTGGATTAAATAACTATTCCCATCTGGCTCCTGAAATATATAATCTGTATTCCTCTCTGGATAATAAATACAGTAAGTAACTACTTACCATCCCTTAGACCATCGCTTTTGTCTGTCCTGGTGGGTTTTAATTATCTATCAATAAGGACGTTTCATTAACTCTTTCCTTGCACAGAAACATGTCCTGTAGGCTTATTTTTACTGAGAAAGACATTTGCCTGGTTCCTCTGACCCTAGCAAGGCTTCAGATGTGTAATGGTGACTGGTGATTACAATGGCTGACATTTATTGAGCACTTACTATGTAATAGGCACAAACGCATAGGGCCAGTGCTAAATGATTTGTAAACATCAGTTTATGCAGATCTTTTCAAAAACCCTTTGAGGAGCATTATTATCCCATTTATCATCTAGGAAACAGATTCCAAGTCCCACGACCTGCAAGTGGCTAACATGACATTCAAATCTAGATTTGTGTGACCCCATGTCTGGTCTGTCATCCTCACTTCAGAGTTAGGGGCTGCAAATGGAGTGAGCACCTCGGGAACTGTGCTGAGCGATACACTGGGGTGTGGGGATAATGTGTTAGAGTTTTTACACATATATATGCTTTCTTATTTTTTTGAAATTTTTATGTTTATGTTTTACACTGTATAAGATAGAAAAGTACATCAGTGCATGTAGAAAATATCTGCACAAGGTATTATAGATTTGGGGAATGCACGCTCATTTTTTTTCTGATAGGTCTTTACTATCAAATCATCCACACAAAAATTATAAAACATGATATGCATGATAGCAACACCTATGATCCAACATTCAAAACTTTTTTAACTGACAGAAGAGTCTTCCATTAGAGCATTATTTGTCCTTATCTTCACTATTAACTCAAGCGAAGCTCCACATTGGGGAGTTACTTTCCCTTGGGGATAAGACAATTTGTCTCCCCTCATGCCTAAGTGAATAGATGCTTTAGCCATTTGACCACTGCTACCTGTTCCTACCACCTAGTCTCAGCTCACCTTGGGTCTCTGCTTGCTCTACAGCGGACATCTACTTCCTGGAACTCTGAGATAAATAATTACCCATGATACAATGTTGCTAAGCCATGCTGCCTCCAACTAAGGGAAAGAAGACTGGCTTTTTTTTTTTTTTTTTTTTTTTTTGCTTTGGGCTCTATCCATGCAGCAAACACAAAGTTGCTTTCTATTCAACACCTTTATTAAAGATTGCTGGCTGAGGAGAACAGTAACTAGAGGGAATTATAATGTAGAAAATTCTAAATATGGATTTAGAAATATGGATTCTAAATATGACTATCTCCAGAAACGAAAAGAAAAGGAAAAGCTTGGCCTCCTTGTCTTAAGAATCTCATCATTTTCTTCTTCCTCTTCCTCCTTCTCCTCCTCTTCTTCTCCAGAGATGGAGTGGGAGAGAGGTATATCTTGGATCCTTCAGAGTGCAATCTTCCTCTCCCCTTCAGGAAAACCTTGAATCTTCAGCAGTCACTGGCATGGTCTCACATCTTCCCTCATCAGAATAATAATATATATACAATAATTCATAGTAGCAAAGTCCCCACATTTGAGTCACTCGGCCTAGAATAAGGACTTGAACCGGACAGTTCAGGGTGAGATTCACAGTATAGCTGCATTTCCTTAAACAGTTTTCCATGAACAGCAAGCAAAGATCTGTGCCTGAGCTTCTTCTGTCTCATTTTGGTCTCCTGTAGAGAACTCTTGGATGGAGCATACACACTGCTCCCAAGGACAAACGGCAATTCTTCAAGATGGTAGGACCTAAAACCTGTAAGGAAGAGAAAGCAATATTTGAAAACCATATGCCTGCAAAGATTGTCCTTGCTACAATGTGATTGTATTTTGCTAAACCATTGCAATTCTCGCTTTCTCACCCCTCACCCAGCTCTGTACCACCTCTGCTCTGTCAATTTCAATTTGATCAAATTCAACAACCATTGTTTTTGAGTCAGATAATGAGATACTGAGTGCATATGTCAATAAAGTAGTGCTTGTCCTCAAGCACCTTATAAATTAGAACAGGGAGATAGACATACATAATTGTTAAACACAATGTGGTAAGTTGTATATTTAGGTGCAAAAGGCTTTGAAAATATTGAAAAACGAGCAATTTTTTTTTAACTGGGTAGGAGGAAATGATTTATGGAGGAGAGAATAGTAATGCCAGGCTTTAAAGAACACAAGAGGTTTCACTGGGCAGGGGAAGTATGGCAGAGAATGCAAATCAAAGGAAAACTTGTTTCTTGCTCACATGTCCTACACCTAGAATATCCCATTTTCTTTATGAGGCACAATGACACCATCATGTGACTATAATGAATGGTCTAAATGTGGGAGACAAACTGTACCCTTCCTAGTCTCTAACATATTTAATAACACACAGAAAAGACATACGCCTACAAAATAAGGGGGAGATCCCATTTTCTATTCACTTGTCCAAAATTGACCTATTTCAAATATCACTTCCAAACTGGGGCTTTTTTCTTATCATATTGGTTGATAACAGTGACTGTACCATTCATCTGGAAGTTTTCCTATTCTACCTAGCCTTACAGAGATTATTTTTGACTATATATCCACCATTTCCCCCAAAGCAGAGATTATATATAGATTTACATCCTCATATACATATTGGCCAACAGTCCTCTCTAACCCACAGGGCCTGTGCAGGGATTTGCATATGGTAGACATTCAGCATGGTTTATTGACCATAGTAAAGCCCAAGTGTCAGTTCGTGTAGAGAGCCACATCCAGAGTTGGAGAACTCTGACATTGGTATTGTGTTTGGAAGAAAACACAAGATAAAAATGTAAGAGAGTAGCATACAAACAAAAATATTCCCAATGAATTTGGTCTGGGGTTGAGGGGGACAGGGACAGGACACACTTTCACAACAGGGACTGAGGACTTCAGATAGGACCAGAAGATGAAGACAGAGCAGGTGTTAGAACATCTAGTAGATTGTTACTACAGGAAGCCAATCGGGGGCCGAATTGGGAACTCCTAGAATTTACTACAACTGTGGACCAAAAAAGAAGTCTGAGCATGATTTTAATGGTCACATCAGGAGAACTAAGGTATCCAAACCTCTTTTCAGGATTCTCATCTGGAAACGATGCAAGTCAGTCAAGGTGTTGCCCCCAAATCATCTGCTGGGTAAACAGATGGTAAGCCTGGGTGCGGGAGTAGGTCCATCTGACCTTGATATCAGGCATGGGGTAGAGGACAGATACTATACAGACCACACCTGGAGGTAAGGGCTTGGTAACCTAAAAAATGGGCAAAACCATCAAGACCAGAGGGGCTGAGGGACAGGTAAGAGTATCTATATAAAGAGAGGACCCAGGGCTGGTGGGCTGATCAAGCAAGTGGGAGGCAGAACCAGGAGAGATTCCAGACCGTGGTAAGGAGTGAGCTCTTTATAGGCCACATGTGACTGGCCCTGTGGGTGTCCAGTGAGACATGAAAGCTGCTGAGCTTGTCTGGAGGAAGTGGCAAGACTCAGACACTAATACCGTAGAATTGAATGTTCACATCATTGTAACTGTTTTCAGAGACTTAAGTCTCCTGTTTAGGGCCGACATGTTTCCTTAAAGAAGAGAACATGTGGAGTCCATTACAGTTCTGAGCTGGTGAAAGTTTCAAGAATCACAGGATTTTAGAAGTGAAAAGACTTAACTTTAGGGCAGCGGTCCTCAAACTTGAGCATATATCAGAATCATCTGGAGAACTGGAAAAATACAGATTACTGGGCTCCAACCCCAGAGTTTCTAAATCAGTAGGTCTGGAGTAGGACCTGAGAATTTGCATTTCTAATATGTTCCCAGGTGATGCTGATGCTGCTGGCACAGGGAACATACTTTGAGAACTGCTACTCAAATGTATGGTTTTCAACCGATATGTACATTAGAATCACCTGGGAAGCTTAAATAACAATCCCCATGCCCACACTGCCATCCAGACAAGTTAAATCTAAATTACTAGGGGCTGGAACCCCGGCATCAGAACTTTCTAAAGCTCCCCAGATGATTCTGATACAGCCATGTTTGAGAACAAGTAGTTTAAAAGCTTTCTTAGTCCTTGTCTTAGTGGGAAATGATCATCGTGTCTGCTATGGGAATGTGGAATATCGAGGTGTGTGCCACTTACTGCTGTCTCTTAGCTATATTCTCGTTTTATAGTTGGGAAACTGATAGGATTTTACAATCGGAATCTCTTTACCACAGGCGATAGACTTAAGGTCACTAATGGTCTGGGGTAGCTGAACACACTGAAGTTAAGAGTTGTCCTAAGGTTGGCTGAGAAGTGTTTAGGCCAGGATATTGACAGTATGGAATGGCTAACACTATGCTTCTTTCGAGGGTGAAAGATGAAGTGGAGCAAACTTATTTGTGTGTTAATTCAAACCATAACCAGACACCAGCTTTCATTAATAGTGTGTGACACCACTTTATTTGAGTGTGGGAATTTTGCAAGTGTTTAATTTCCATGTGTGTAGAAGTGATGTCACAATGGGAGAAGATGTGTTGACTCATGCAAAAGTAAGTTATGGGGCAACACAAACATTCTACTAAATGAGACTATTTGGACATTGGCTAGTAGTGTGTATTACATAAAGAAAATACTACAAAGTTTAATATCTTATGCCACCATGTAAAGTTGTTGATGGAAGATCTCACAAGTTAGATGGAAACAGCTACCAATCACCAATCCTACCCATCATGGCAAGTAGAAGCGAAGAAAAAGCCCATGGCCCCTCACCAGCATGGAAGGGTCATGTAATATGCTCCACTGAGAGCAAAATCACCCAATTTCAGTGGCAGGGAAGTTATTTGCTGCCTGGCTGTTACTCTACAATCACTGTGCTACAAACCAAGAAACAAATATGGTTTAGTGGTGTAGACAGCAGTAAATAGCATGTAAGGAGTGAGAATTGCTTTAATTTCCTCTGTGCTAAAAAGTCAGAAAATATTCTTCAGCCCCTTAAGGAGGACAAAGGATTTCAGAGACTAGCTTTGGCTGCTGGTGTTTTTCAATTTGATTTTTTTTTTTTTTTAACTGGTGGCAAAAGCCCCCAGAGAGAAGTATTTGTGCGAAGGCAAAACGAAAATTTAATAGAACTTAGGAACAGTATTTCTTTCCTTCTCTGTCCAGTGTTGCACTCACTTCTGTCTACTGAGCTGTTCCTCCCCTCCTGTCCCTTCTTGCTTCCCAAGAGAACCTGCCCTTTTCCAGTCTCTACTCTCCTCCCCTTGGCCACCTGCTAGTAGAGCTGTTTTAGGACCATCTTGTTGGTCTCATTTCTCTTGCTAATGAATTATATAGGTGTGGACATAGGGTGAATTCTGGCTAGAGAAATGAGAGATGTGTGCTGGGAAAGATCACTTAATGACTTAAAAGAGATCAGCAGAAAGATGATACTTTTTTCCCCCTAGATGCCGTCATGGTTCCAGTATCTTGGAGCTTTGAGAGATAGTCTGAGAACAAAGGCAGGATGGAAAAATGAGGGTGTTAAAAGGAAGGAAGGCAGGAAGGCAGGAAGGAAGGAAGATAGATAGGAAGATTAGATAGATTAGAGTAGATAGATAGATAGATAGATAGATAGATAGATGAGGGTGTCGTGCCAGGAATTAACTATGCCTGGAGAGCTTCTTGTTATATGAGATAATAAATGACTTATTATTAAAGTCCGTTGAATCAGGGTTTCCTGTTCCTTGTAGCTGAAGGTGTAACAATTGATTCATATGGTGTTTTGAGGATGTATGTGAGAGTTAAGCCCTCCCTACCATTTGCCAAGATGGGAAGATGTTCTAGAAAAACCAATATATATTGCCATACTGCTTTATTATTCTTTATAGAAATTGCTCTTAATTTAAAAATAACTCCACATTTTACTTTTATTTTTCTTTCCATTTAACTTAATCTTAGCAATTATCTTGACAGATTTAAGGTAAAGTGCTTCATTCATGTAATAAAATTTGATTGACAGTTTTAATGTGTGGGGAAGGTTAAGATATGACTTTAGCATTAATAAGCTTTTAAGCTTTACATAGTACAAGCCAAACACACATTGAGAAAAATGGATGCAAAACCATGGAAGTCTTCCTAAATATTACCAAGAAAAATTATCCAAAAATTAGTTGTACTTGCTGTTAATATTTATTTTTAACTTTTTATATTTATTCTTTAATAAACTTTTTGAGGTGCTATTTATACACAATAAGATGCACACATTGTAAGTGCACAGTTTGATAAATTTATATGTTTGTGTAACCACCAACCCAATCAGTCATCCCAGAAAATTCTTTTACTCATTTGAGGTCAATACGTCTACCCACCCCCACCCTGCCACTCCATACCAAGCAACCAATATAATGTATTACTCTAGCTTAGTGTGGCTTCTAGGTTCTAGGACTTCATATAATTGTATCTGGCTTATTTTTCTCAGCATAACATTACTGAGATTCTTCCATGTTGTTGAGTATATCATTAGTTTATTTCTTTTAATTGCTGTCTAGCATTTTATTGGATAGAATATACTACAGTTTACTTATCCATTCACTTGTTGAAGGATATGTGGATTGTTTCCAGTATTTGATTATGGACAAAGCTACTATACACGTGTGTACATGTTTTTGTGGGTATATTTTTTTCTGGGTCATATGATAAACCTTAACAAAAGTTAACTTTGTAAGAAACTGCCAAATTCTTTCCCAAAGTGGTTCTAATAGTTTGAGAGCTTGAGAGTTCTGGCCAACACTTAGTGTAGTCAGTCTTTTTACTTTTTAAGTGAGTGCGATGTAATATCTCATTGTGGTTTTGTGTTTCCTGATGTTCAGTGATGTGTATCTTTTCATGTTTTTATATAAAAAGACCATATTTTGGGGGTCTTTGTTCAACTCCTTTGCCTTTTTTTTCCTTTTTCCTTTTAAAATTAAATTACTGTTCTTACTGAATTGTAGCAATGCTTTGTATATATAATTAGATACATATCCTTTTTTCAAATATATGTGTTGCAAATATTTTCACCAGTGTGTAGCTTTCTTTTTATCCATATTCTTAATGATGTGTTTTGAAGACCAGAAGGTTTAAATTTTGATAAAGTCACTTGTCCGTTTTAAAAGGCTGGTGTTTTTTTGTGTGCTAAGAATACAGCTTTGTCTACTACAGAGTCATGAAGATTTTTTTTCCTAGAAGTATTCTTCTAGTAGTTTTATAGTTTAGCTTTTATGTTTAGTCTATTATCCATTTCAAATGTAATTTTGTGTATGCAGTGATGTATGAGTTCGTGTTCATTTTTAAAAATATAAATGTCCAGTTGTATTATCATTTGTTGAAAAGATAATTTTTTACTCGTTGAATTAATTTGGCACCTTTGTCAAAAATCAGCTGAATATGTGGTTCTACTTCTGAGCTCTCTATTCTGTTCTATTAATCTATTAGTTTATACTTACGCCATTACCACTCTTTCTTGATTAGAGTATTCATAATAAATCTTGAAATCAGGTAGCACAGTTCTTCCAACTTCATTTTTCTTTTTCAAAATTATTTTGGCTATTTTAGATTCAGTGTGGTTCCATTTAAGTCTTAGGATCATCTTACCAATTAAAAAAAATGCTTGCTATTTTTGTGTGGAAATAAATCAGTGTGGGGAGAGTTGATATCTTGACAATATTAAGTCTTCTAATCCATGAGTATGGTATATTTCTTCATTTATTTAAACTTAAAAAAATTCTCTCATCAATATGTTTGTATTTTGCAGAGTATAGATTTACACATAACTTTCATATTTGATACTATTATAAAAATATTTTCCCATTGTTTTTTGCTTATATATACAATTGATTTTTATGTACTGAATGTGTATCCTACAACTTTGCTAAATTTGTATTTTAATATGAAAATTTTAAAACAGAAAAAAGAGTTGAAATAAAATAGCATTAAATGCTTATACCTACCCTCTGGATGCTATAATTAATATTTTGCTTTGTTATCTTTATCATATTTATATCTATCTATTTTCCTATCTTATTTCTTTTTTGATGTATTTCTTACTGAGTTGCAGACATCGGAGTTTACTTCACCCCAACACTTCAGCCCGTGTACCATTAACTGGAATTCAATTACTATTTATATTTTCTTTGTTTTAAATAAAATCTTCCTATAGTAAAATGTACAAATCTTGTTTACTATCTGATACCTTTTGACAAGTGCATAATACCTGTGTTATCATATATTCCTTCCAAGTCAGTCTCTGCTCCCACCTCCCCAGAAGCAACTATTGTTCTGATTTTTACAAAATGGTAGATTAGTTTAACCCATCTTAGAACTTCATACAAAAAGAATTATGCAGCGTGTACTATTTGGGGGAAGATTTCTTTCAATCAGCATGATTTCTTTCTTTTTTTTTTTTTTTTTTGGTTTCATTTATGTTGTTGCATGCATATGTACTTCTTAAATTGCTGGTAGTATTTCACTGTAGGGTATATCACTTAATTTATTTAGGCTGTTTCAAGATTATCTCACCAATATTTTCCATTTTTCAGTGCAGTTTTGTGCATCTTTTGTTGACTTCTAAGTGTTTTATGTTTTTGATGTCATTATATACGGTGTTCTTTTGACAATTTTACTTTCAAACTGGTGGTAGCTAGCATCAGTTGATGTTAGATGTACAAAATAATTTATTTTTGTTCACGGACCTTATATTCATTTTCTAGTTCTGGTAGGTTGTTTTGTTTTTGTTTTTGAAGATCCTTTGGGATTTTTCTGCATGGACATCATGTCATTTACAAATATTTTCACTGGGTATAAAATTGTCACTTTTTATCTTTAGTACTTTCAAGATGTCATTCCTATATCTTTTGTCCTCTTTTGTTTTTGATGAAGAGTTCTCGCCATTCTTATATTGGTTCCCCTATATCTGTTTTATATCCGCTGGGTCTTTTTTTCCTTCTGGATTCTTTCAAAATATTCTCTTTATTTTTGATATTCAGAAATTGTCTATGATGTGCCCATATGTGGTTCTATTACACACATCCTGCTTGCAGTTCATTGACCTTGGATCTGCATTTTGATGTTGTTTATCAATTTTGAGAGAATTTTAGCCATAATTTCTTTAAACATATTTCTACCTTATTTTCATTCTCTTCTCCTTCTGGGACCACTGCTAGATATATGTTAGGCTGTCTGATACTATCCTGCTGGTCCCACAGACTGCTCATTTTTCTTCAAACTTTTAACTCTCTCTTTTTCAGATCAGATAATTTCTATCACTCCATCTTCTAGCTTACATAGTCTTTTAGCACCTCCAATCCATTGTTTGGCCCATCCAATGAATTTTTCTTTTTCCTTATTGTATTTTTCAGATTTAGAATTTCCCTTTGCTTCTTCCTTTATTTATTTTTTTTTTAATTTTTTTTTTCAACGTTTATTTATTTTTGGGACAGAGAGAGACAGAGCATGAACGGGGGAGGGGCAGAGAGAGAGGGAGACACAGAATCGGAAACAGGCTCCAGGCTCTGAGCCATCAGCCCAGAGCCTGACGCGGGGCTCAAACTCACGGACCGCGAGATCGTGACCTGGCTGAAGTCGGACGCTCAACCGACTGCGCCACCCAGGCGCCCCTGCTTCTTCCTTTAATAGAATGATTTACAGAGACATGCCCAGATCTTAAGCATATCATAAATCAGTTTTCATGAATTCATATTAAAGATTCAGAATATTTTTATCATCTCAGAGAGTTCCCCTGTGTCTTAGTGGTATCCCTTCCCAAGATAGTATTCATAAATTATCCTAGGTTATTCTAGGATATAAATGGATATCCATATAAATGGTATCCATATAAATGGATAATGCAACATGGATATTTTGAGTATCTAGATTCTTTTACTTAATAGTTTCCAGATACATCCATGTTATTGAATGTATCATTATTTCATTTCTTTTTATTGCTGAATAGTTGTCAATTATAGGAATATATCACAGTTTCTTGACCTATTCTGTTGTGGACATATGTTTTAAGTTCTTTTGGATGAATACCTAGAAGCTGACTTCCTGGGCTATATAGATGCATGTTTAATATTTTTATTAAATATTTTATTTTCAGATAGTTGTAGATTCACATTTAGTTTGAAGAGCTAATACAGAGAAATTTCATGTACATTGTATCCAGTTTCCTCCAATGGTAACATCTTGCAAAATGATAGAAAAACTTCACAAATAGGATATGGACATTAATGTAGTTGTCAAGATATACAACGGTTCATCAACATAGGGGCCCCTCATGTTTCTCTTTAATAACCATCTTTATTCTCTCTCTGCTCCTGTCCTTAACTTCTGGCAACCATCAATATGTTCTCTATTTTTATAATTTTGTCATTTTAAGATTGTTATGTAAACTGAATCATACAGAATATAACTTTTTGGGATTGGCTTTTTTCATTCAGCATAATTCCCTGGAAACTCACATAATTTGTTGCTTGTATTAATAATTGGTTCGTTTTTAATTGAAGAATAATCTCCTACATGTTTAATTTTTTAAATGTTTATTTAATTATTTTTGAGAGATACAGAGAGTGAGAGTGTACAAGTGGGGGGAGAGGGCAGAGAGAGAGAAAGAATCTCAAGCAGATTCCACACTGATAGTGCAGAGCCCAATGTGGGACTTGAAGCCATGACCATAAGATCATGACCCGAGCTGAAACTAAGCATGGGATGCTTAACTGACTGAACCACCCAGGTGCCCCCCTGTATGTTTCATTGTTAAAAAACTATCCAATAGTTTCCCAAAATGGTTGTGCTATTTTACACTTTCACCACCCATTTGATTCTTATTTTTAGTTTCTATTTTTCCAGTAAGATTCCTTATCTGGTCACTCATTATGATCATATTTCTCATTAATTATTTGAACATTTTTTTTCTTAGTTCTTTGAATGCATTTGTAGTAATTACTTGAATACATTTATCTGCTAAGCCGAACATCCAAGCCATGTTAGGTTTGATTTCCATTGCCTTTAATTTCTTAACTATGGATCACTTTTCCTATCTCTTCATATCCAATAATTTTAATTATAATGATACAGGATTTTTTTTTCTTCCTTGGAAGAATGATGATCTTTGTCCTTCTATTGTATAAGATTGATTATCCTCTATTGTATAAACTTGGTTTTATACTCTGGTAGGGTTGATCTTTGGAAAACCCAATATGTTTCCTAAGTCCCTCTTCACTGATGGGACTTTCTCTCCTCTGTAGATCCTATTAGGACTTGGTTTTATCCTATTGTGGGGAGATCTAAAGTGGGACTTACTCTAGGTCATAGTCCTTATTTTTGTGGTGGAGCTTTTGTGAAGTTTCAGCTGGATGCCAACAAATACTACATGATGTTAAAAATCCTCTCTGACTGGGCAGGAAATTCAACTCTCCCAGCACTACTCAACTTTTAGTGTGCCTGCTTCTCTCTTAACCCTGCAGCAGCTGCCCTCTGCT
Organism: Lynx canadensis; assembly: GCF_007474595.2. NCBI lineage: Eukaryota > Metazoa > Chordata > Mammalia > Carnivora > Felidae > Lynx > Lynx canadensis. Next base: position 19,772,491 of record NC_044314.2, on the reverse strand, counting down.
AAGCCTCAAGTAGTTTCACCCTTTGCTCTTGGCCAAGGACTTTTAGGGAAACCCTGCATAGACTTCTGGAACTCACCCTGGGTCCATTTCTCTCCTCTCTGGTGCCCCACCTTGCACATTCTAGCCACTCCAGCAGATTCAAACCCAGATATCTGCCTCCTCATGTCAGTAGGACACCATGCATATTTATGCATTTATATTCCAGCCCTAAGTACCATGAAAAGAAAGTTTTCCCTCAGAAGAGGAGTCCATTGAATGTGGAGCTCCCCTTGTGAGTTACTACTCAATTCTCGAGGATCACAATCTTGCATTACCTATTTCCCCATGTTTTGAATATTTGTCCAGTTTTACAGTGGTTTAATGTAGGAGGGATAGGTTCGTACCAGCAACTCCATCATACCTGAAAGTTAAAACCCACAGTTTACATTTTTAACCTCTTGTTTCATATTTTAGACAGTCTGTTTGATTTACATGAAACTTATCTACTTTTTTTGGCAGAGTATAAATTGCATGCTAAAAGATAGCCCTTAGCATGCAATTGTGAGTTGTAGACTTTTAGAATTTTAGAGTTAAAGGAGCCTTAGAAACCACCGATTCTAACTTTCTTCTGTAATGAATGAGGAAACAGGTCCAGAGAGATTAGGTGATTTACTCAAGGTTGCACAGGTTGTTAGTGATTTAAAGCACCTGCTTGTGGAGGCAATAAATATCATAAAACTGCATCATGGTAATGAGTGGAAGCTGCCTTATCTTTGCACTATATATGAAAAATAAAAGGATTCCAGCAGTAAGCATTTTCAGAGTATAAAGATTGCAAAAGGAACGCTTAGCCTGGCTAAACTACTTTCAAGTTTTTAAAATCCCTTTAGTCACACTCTTTTGCATAAAGCATCAAATGTGCTAATTAGAAAAGATTCAGATCTACTAATCAAAAGATATTTACTTGGCAAAATTATAAGTAATAAAATAAAGGTGCTCAAATAATTCTGTTTTTGCCTACCCTCTTCCCCCCCGATAAGGAGAATATACTGTTATTTTGACACCTTCTTCTGAGTTTGACGTATTAAGTAATCAACACCATTGTATAAATTAGTATTTTAATTTTATTCATCAGTGTTTAAATAAGTATAATAAGGAAGTAATACAAAGTTTACTTTCTAAACTAGTATATATGTCTAAAACTTAGGTTTCTGATTCTTACTTTATTGCTTGTTTTTTTTTTTATGTTTATTTTTGAGAGAGACAGAGAGACAGAGAGACAGAGAGACAGAGCATGAGCAGTGGAGGGGCAGGGAGAGAGAGGGAGACACAGAATCTGGAGCAGACTCCAGGCTCTGAGCTGTCAGCACAGAGCCCAACATGGGGCTCAAACTCACAGACCGCGAGGTCATGACCTGAGTCAAAGTTGGATGCTTAACCAACTGAGCCATCCAGGCATCCCTCTTGCTTGTTTTATTAAACTGTCTTATATTAGATCATGTATCAATATGCCCTATCTTTAAAAATGCTTTTATCAGAGTAGTATGTACTATGCCATGTAAGCGCCCCATTGCGTAATGCAAAAATAAAAGAATATGAATTTGAACACATTCTTATAAGGTCACCCACACACCAACTGTTAACATAATGTTTAAAATCTTGAGAAGTTAAGAACTGTAAGTCTAGAACATTTAAAAAATGCCCACTGTGCACTAGAGATAGTGGGATTAGTATGCAATAAAAACAACCTATTTACCCTGCTTCTGTCATCTGTAGTATTTATGATAAATAACAATGACCTTCCAGTCCTTGATGCTACCTTGATAAAGCAAACCAGAGGTCCTCTCTACATTTTCTATGGAAGCTGTAAAAGTTGCCATCAATATATCCACTTTCCCAGTTCTTTCCTCTTACACTCTCTAGAATTTTATAGGCTTTGTGTCTTTTTGTCTCAGAGGACAGGTTTTGCAAAATTCAAAGGAAGATCAAACTCCTTGATTGTCCCAAGGACTGAAACTTTAGCTTTAGTAAATTTGGTTAAAGAACCAGATAATGTACTATTTATCAAATTCTTCATTTGAGTCAAAACTGTTTTGTAAAGTTGCATATCCAGAAAACCAAGTTCTCTTTCTTATTGCCTAAGTAGAACTATATTGTTGCAAGACACTGCTTATAAAGTGGATTTATACTGTTACTTTGTGTATTACTACATAATACATGTATTGTCACAACGTTAAAAAAAATGCCCAGTGTGTGCAGAGAACTAAATGTTCTTTTAGAAATAAAGAATTTAGGAAAAGAGAGAAAACATGGTAAAAATCACCATTTAACAAGCTTAGTGAAAAATAAATACTATTCAATGGCAATAGAACGTTATAAAGCTAGGAATTAGGATACGTTAGACCCTTGTTGAAGAAGACAACTTTACTAAAGGACGTTAAAAAAGAAGAAAAAGAACAAATAATCATAGATGGGAAGGTTCAGTATTATAACAATGCCACTTCCCCCACGTCGATTTTTAGGTTTAATACAGTTCAACATAAATTCAAAATGGATTTTTAAAAAAATTTTTTTTTTCAACGTTTATTTATTTTTGGGACAGAGAGAGACAGAGCATGAACGGGGGAGGGGCAGAGAGAGAGGGAGACACAGAATCGGAAACAGGCTCCAGGCTCTGAGCCATCAGCCCAGAGCCCGACGCGGGGCTCGAACTCACGGACCGCGAGATCGTGACCTGGCTGAAGTCGGACGCTTAACCGACTGCGCCACCCAGGCGCCCCCAAAATGGATTTTTTAAAAGTTTGTTTGTTTGTTTGTTTAGAGCATCAGCAGGGGAGAGGCTGAAAAAGAGGGAGAGAGAGAGAATCCCAAGCAGGCTCTGAGCTGTCGGTGCAGAGCCCATTGTGGGGCTTGATCTCACGAACTGTGGGATCATGACCTGAGCCAAAATCAGCAGTTGGACACTTAACCGACAGTCATCCAGGCACCCACAAAATGGAGTTTTTGGAAATTTAATGTTCAGAATTAAAATCAAGTGACATTGTCAATTTTTTTAAATGACAGATTTTGAAGAAAAAATTTTGTATTATATTTGATAATCAATGAAAGCTTTTAAATTCTGAATACTCTTAACAAATATTAAAGGAAAAAGATGAATAATTCAATAGCAATGACAAAACATGTACAGACAATTTACAAATTGACTAATAAATATATTTAAAAACCTGTCTCATAATCCATGGTATGCAAATTAAATAACAATTAAAACTTTCAAATACTAATTTGGTAAAGGTGAAAACAAAAAACTTAATGTTGGCAAAGGTTTGGGGAAAGGAGCGCTTTTATCCTCTCTGCTGGGAGTGTAATTCAATTTGACAGAATGACAACAAACCAGCTTATTCCCTTTAACGAGGTAACTTAACTTTGGGAATTTATGTTAAGGAAATAATCAAAGATATTCTGAAAGATGTCAATACAAGTGGGTTCACAACAGACTTATTTATGATAATGAAACTGAGAATTTTTAAGTTAAGTTGTCATATATTCATGTATGTGATATATTTATATAATGGGATGCTAGACAGTCTTTAAAGTTATTTGGAAACATTTAATGGGATTAGAAAATGCTACTTATAAGGTTGTTTATTCAGTATTATTCATTTTATTTAAAAATATAAAAGCTAATATGCATACGCTTCAAAGACATGCATCAAAATGTTAACTCTAACTATCTCTAAGGGGCGTGTTTATGGATTTCTCTTTGCAAATTTTCTTCAAAGACATACATTAACTTGTCAATCAGTAATTTTTATGTGGAAAGAGGAGTGGACGAATAAAATATGTGTCTATAATATAAATAATGAGATCATGAAAAAAAATATGCCTAACAGTAGAGAGAGACGTTCTTAGAGGGTTCCAGTGTGGGCAGAATCAACTGGGGAGTGATTTAGTTCTCTGAGGGACATTTGTCATCGCCTAGAGACATTTTTGGTTGGGGAAGATTGGGGGTGCTATTGGCATCTAGCAGGTACAGGTCAGGGATGCTACTGAACACCCTACAATATCCAAGACCAAGACTTATACAAACCCAAGAGTTCAATGATGTCAAGATTGAGAAATCTGAATATAGGGGAAAGTTGGGATTCCAAGATCTGCATCTCTCTTGAATCCATTGACAGTTTCCTGACCTTGGCAAGATCACTTAAGTCTTGTGTCTCAGTTCTCTCATCCGTAAAATGGAGTCAACAATTTCTTTAAAGGGTTTAGATGACTGAAAAGGAGCTTGTGAGACCGAGTGGTGATAAAAGATATAGGAAGTAATTCCTATTTGAGAGGACGGAGGTAATTACCAGCATTGTCTATTTCTCTCTGCTTTGAAGCACACTTACAAGGATTTAAGAGTTGCAAAGAGGTTTGGAAGAGTGTGTGAATTTGACTGATTCAACTGTATCTCCTTGTCGTATGCTTTAAACACATGAAAGAAAGATTTCCTGCAGTCCATTACAAGGGTCAATAAAAACCTATAAAACATTTCAACCAAACTGCTGCATTCTTTCCAATGTCAACTTGGAGTATTTTGAAATTATAGAAAGAGAATTTCTTTTCCACTTGAATACACGGATCTCAGTTTTCTTGCCCTTTTCATTTTAAAAATTATAAGCTTTCTTTGAAACTAAAAGCATTTATCACTTTTTAATAGGAAGTTGCTACATTTAAAAAAAAACAGACTTTTAATTTATTTAGATAGAATTTTAGCTTATGGTGCTTTATGCATTCACTAATTCCACATAATAAATTCCTTATTCTTCATTTAATAAATGGGGTGATAATATTTACATGGCAGTCACTAGGATTAAATCTAAATAGTATGTGTAGGGCAGTGCCTGACACAGAGTTAGTCCTTAATGGTTTCCTGTTGCCTTTACAAGAGATTCTGAAAGATCCTTAATACAGTGCTTAATAATCTGGTCTCCCCTTCACCCTCCTTTTCTTTGGGAGCCACTCTTTCTGTTCTACTAGGCAAATGCCTATTCATTCATTTTTCAGGTGTCACCTGGAGGCCACATTTCCAAGGAGATCTTGCCCATTCTCAAGATAAAGTTAGGTTGTTGGTGTGTGTAACTATGGCACCCTGTACTTGGCCATACACATTACCTTTACAATTGGTTATTTGTTCAATGTTTGTCTTCCCTTCTCTACTGTAAGCAAAGGTGGAGAAAGAGGGAGAATGGGATCAAATATAACTTTTCACTGCTGTATACCCACTTTTTGATCCATGCCTGGTACATAATAGGTGCTCTGTAATATTGAATTGGAATGAACCAATGCATGTAAGATTATCATCTAGAAAAGTAATAACAGAAAGCTGATTTCCTCTAGTAAAACAAGGCATTAATTAGAAAGCGTTTTGTGGCACCACTGTTAGTGGTTGATATTGGAGAATATGTTGGAAATTGCTTGGGCTACTCATTTTTCATCATTTTGTGGACATTAGTAAGTTTTTCCATTCCATCAGAAAAACACAGTCTGGAAATATCTTCGTAGAGTCTCTTGAAATAAAAGTTTGTTGAAGGAAAGTCACCTAAATAATTTTGATTAGGAATTAATATTGAGTATCCAGTCAATTAGAGAAGGTGCTTAGGTATTTTTGCCCCTTTTCCACTACATACTCACATGATTGGGGTTCTTAGTGCTGTCATGGAAAGTAGGAGGAGAATGGCATTGTTTATATGGATCTCACCTTGGTCTTAAGCCATAAGACAGAGTCAAAAACGCCTATCCTAGTGACTCACCCTACCTTCTTCTAATTCTTCCTATTGAGGAACTTAATTTATAGATGTAGCCCAAAGCTGACTACTTTTTCTTTAAACCTTTATTTCATATTATTTTTAGCTTAAAATTTGATGATATTGCTTATTTGAATTGTGTTTTTATGTCTAAAAATAAATGCAATATATAGTTCTACTTATAGCAGAGATACTGGTTTTGAATTTACAGAAGTGTTAAAGGTTTCCTTTTAAAATAAAGTACTTAAGCAAGAAAGTGAATAAGAAAAATGCTAAATATAAGTGGTAGACTGATAAAACAAGATTTTGAAGTTTATATTAAATGATTAATATTTTAGAAATCTTGGAGTACTATAAAGTACTATATAATAGGGCTAGTAATATAGTGTTATAAAATAGTTTAATGAGCTGCTTCTCTTGGCTTATAAAAAGTATAGATGGGCATTTTCTGACTCAAGAGTACATAATACCATTGAAGTGTACATCTTCAAGATATTTGTTTCATGTTATAGGCACAGTGTCCTGTTCCAACTGTAAGATATGACCTCAGAGCCTGGGGAGTAATAGGTATCTAGTCTTCCCCTAACAAAGCAGACAATGGACATATAGAGATTACCCCATGCCCCACCTGCTTTACTATTCTTATAGTTCAACTTATTATGTTAACAGTGTTAGAATCCATTTTAGATCATAAAGCACTTATAACCCATCCAGTACTGAAGAGTTGATGATAACCCACATTCTTTGGTAAGATGTTATAGTGAAGAGTCAGGTTCTAGTCTTCACTGAAATTTTAACTCCGCCATTTATTAGCTCTGTATCCTGGGACATAGGACTTAATTTTATAGTGTGAATTTCTTGATCTATCAGTGAGGGACAAGGACTAGTTATTATGAGATTAAGCTAGATATGTATAGAAAGCATATACAATCTTGGTTTTTATTACTATTAGAAATTGTTATGGGTTGAACCATGTCCCACCAAAAAGGTATGTTGACATCCTAACCCCCAATATATCGGAATATGGTTTGTTTGGAAATAGTGTCATTGTAGATAAATGAAGTCATTCTAGGTTAGGATGGACCCTTAATTAATATGACTGGTGACCTTATAAGAAGGAAGGTGTGGAAACAGGCACACACAGATAACACCATGTGACAACAGAGACAGAGATTGGGGCAACTTCTATTAGGTTAGGCAGGGATTGCCTAGCTACCACTAGAAGCTGGAAGAAGCAAGAAGGATTCTACCTAGAGTCTCAAGGGAGGATGGCCCTACTGATGCTTGATTTTGACTTCTAGTTTCCAGGACTGTGAGAGAATAGCTACTGTTATTTTAGCATGCAGTTTGTAGTACTTTGTTATGACAGTCCCAGGAAACTAATACAGTAATGCAAAAACTATAGATTTTACAAACAGAAATTACACACATATGGATTCTTCCTCTCTTTTCCTCTGCTAAAGTCTACCTTTTGAAAACCTCCTTGGTCCTCAGTGTACCTCTTGAACTAGTTTTATTTTTCTCACCATATCCTTTCTTGGTTTAGGATAGTATGTTAAGAAAAAAAAAAAAAACCCACACATTGGCTTGGAAATGTGGTTTAAAAAAAAAGCAATCACTCAAACAAAGAGACCACACAAACAACAAATAGGACAGAAACTAGAAGTGGCCACGTGAGAGGTAAAAGTGATGTTTGCCTAAGCCGGAAGGTATGAGAAAGACTAGATGAGTGAATGGCGTGAAGATAAATAGAAGCTGGATGTGCAAACTATTACTTAGACGAGTACACCAAATGGAACCTTTCCTTGTCCAATTCCAGCAACCCTGTGTTCAGAAGGGAATTTTATATCATAATTTCTACATGCTGAGTATAGTATAGAAGCTAAATTGCTTCTCATTTGTTTTTCAAGATAAGTTCCTAAATTTTGCTCACTTGTTCCTTTGAAAACGTTTAGGTTAGTTTTTGCAAAGCAAATCTTCACCCTTTCATAAGTGAACATGGGAGGATAGAAAGGTGCTTTCTTGTCTGTCTCCCCAGGAAAAGTACATCTGAACAAGGTATAGTCCTCCTCACAGCGGAAAAGACCAAGTGGGCCCCTCGAGCAAATGAGTTGGCTTGACTGTCTTGCTTCCCCAAGTCCTGTAATGTCCCTTCTTCTTCCAGGATTCCCCAGTGTAGACTGAGGGTTGGATTCCTTGGTGTATCCTTGGACCACTGGAGGATTTAATATTGAAATGATGAGCTCTAGAGATACACTCTCAAGATAAATAAAATATGTGTGTTTAAGCTTTATTATTCTGGTCATGTTGATATTTATTCCAATCGAGTTGTGATTTACTGAAAGCTATTGGTGTGGTTTCTTCCTTTACTTTGTATTTCTTTACTCTCCCTGCCCTTCCCAATGGCCTTTATTTTTCAGTAACATGGAAGAGGTGGGGAGAGCATTTGGAGAGAAAGAGGAGGCGGGCCCTGCAAACAAACTAAGCAAATCTGGTACTCTGTTATAATTAAAGCAAACAGCCTTATGTTTTGGGTTGTGGAAAAATATAACTTCAGTCCTTAAAATATAAATATTTTTAAGGGCATTGCCTATTATTGCTTATGATTATAATAAAAATCATCCTCGTGGTACAGTAACAGATTTTGCCCAAGACTGATTATTGTCCTTGACATCCCCTGAAGTCTTCTTAAAACTCAAATATGAAGGCAGATCTAAGGATTAAAAAAAATAGAACTATATCCTGAAGTTGACATCTTAACATACAGACAAAACACGTTCTATAACAAGTTTGCCTGAATTTCTTATTGACAACTTTATATTCACTTAAGAAACACTTCCATGTCACTTCCTGTGTATCAGGCATTATTTTAAGGGCTTTACAATACTTCCTTATTAATCTTTCTAACATTTCTGTGAAGTAGGCATTGTTATGCCTAATTTGTTATTATTATTACCATTAATACTATTATTACCATTAATTAACACTATTTTAACATGAGACACTGAGGAACAGAAAGATTAAGTAACTTGCCCAAGGTCACGTAGCCAAGGATGGCATTTGAACCCAGACAATCCGGTTTCATGGTCTATGCTCTACTGTACTACGTCTCCCATTTTTGTCCATTAAACTTTTATTTGTGCTTTTTTATTTTCCAGTAGAAGAAAATCCCATGGCAAATTTGAAATGCAAAAATCCATTTGTTAAGTGAATTTTATCCATCAAATTTATCTTGTATGAAAACTTCTTTTTCATAAACTGTTTCCTTAAAATAAGATCTATATATAATTGCAAATGTCTTTGGATAAATATAAAATATAAACATATGGAATCTTTCCCTTTGAGGAAAAAAAGGATTTTGGTAATCGGTGTGAACAGACTCCTTTGTACCATAAAAATTCATAGTCTTCTATCTGACGTTTGTGTTAGAAAATTCTAAAATTTCTTTTGCATTTCTATGCTTCATTTGAATCAAGCAATATGTGATAAAATGTGCTGGCTCTTGGTCTGGCCATTTCTTTAAGAAAGGCAACCTTATCCACAGTTATTTTTCCCTGCCACCCTCCCAGATTATTTTCCAGTGAAGTAAGGGAGTAATCATGGAAGATCGCCATATGGTAACAGTGAGCCATGTCAAACACACCCACCAATGGTAAGTAAGCCACCAATGACTAGATGACTTTCCATTTATGACCTGATAAGGACAAGTACTATCATAGGTACAGATAGTGCATGTTGTAACACACAAATTGAGACATTGCGTTTGAATGTAAGGCAATTCTGACTAGTTTGTAGTGCAAAATCCGAACAGTTACACTTGCAACCAGATGATAAAAAGATGAAATACACTCGGCCATATCTGTATATGAAAAACTTTGTCTGAGGAATTTTAAGAAACCATCAGATTTTCCCTACAGTTTCCAGGTATTTTTTTTCATTTTTTAAAATGTTTATTTATTTTTGAGAGAGAGGGGGACACAGAGAGTGAGTGGGGGAGGCAGGGGAAGAGCAGATAGAGAGGGAGACACAGAATCTGAAGCAGGCTCCAGGCTCTGGGCTGTCAGCACAGAGCCTGACATGGGGCTCGAACCCACGAACCGCGAGATCATGACCTGAGCCAAAGTCGGACGCTTAACCGACTGAGCCACCCAGGCGCCCCTCCAGGTATTTTCTTTTCTATGGAACACACACAGATGCTTTTCTGTTGCTCTTGGACAAATAGCGTATGTAATGAGAATGTGTCTGCTCCTTTTGTTTCATTCACATGATATTTTAATGATTGGAAATTTAGTCAGAATTGCTAAGGATTTGTTTGTTGCTGAAAATATGCAGGAATAAAAGGGAGAGGTGTCCTACACAGAGCTAGAACAGTTGGTATTTTTCATCCAGTACCAAAATTTTAAAAAGTATCACCTACCCTCCATGTCCTCCCTTGTACCTCAAATAAACGGCAGCCAACAACCACAAACTCTTATCTCCACTCCCAGAGGACTGTGGGAGTTTGATGACTCAGGTCATCTCAAAGAGAACACTGCATCCTAGAGAACAAGCTGTTTCTTTTAGTTGGAACTACACAGTAGCAAACAATAATACATAATAATAGCAAAGGTAATGCCATGAACGTATGACCTCACTCTCATTGTGATTTTCCTTCAGGGCTTTCTGGGAGGGTCCTGAGAGCAGATTTCCTGGGTAGCTGTGCAGATTCTCTAGAAAAGCCCATGTCTTTTACCCTCTCTTTTCATGAATGGATCAACACTGGGAAGGGAACAATTGAATTGAGTGTATCATTTCCAACAATCACAAAGCTTTCACTACAGATTTCAAAGGAATATTCCAACCACAACAGGCACTGAAATGTTAGTACTGAGAAAAAATCCATTGGATTTTTGAAAGGGCAGTTTCAGTTCTGTAAAAAGCTGCAACTTTATCAGCTTATAAAGCAAGCCAGTTCTCTAGTGATTTTAACCCATGACATGTTACTTCTCACTTTTGCAGTTACCTACTTGGAGCCTGGTTGCTCTGGTTTCAGTAGTAGGTTTGTGTTGAGTTGGTTGATTGAGTTGGTTTGTTAAATTGATTGAGGTATGAGCAAGGACAACTTTCAACTGCTGAAAAGATACAGCCATTGCCAAGAACAGGTAAATCTCTTCCCTTTTCTGAGGAGATCAGTTATTGGGTCAATTGTGGCTGAGAAGTGGGAGATGATCATCCCTGATGAGCCCAGGGAGCCCTAGCAATATCAGGACCTCTTAGATAGTCTAGGCCTTTCCACTCCAGGGCCTCCAGTACAATGTGCAAAATGAGAATGTCTACATTTCTGGAGTGGCCCACAATCAGGGCTTTATAGTTGATCTCAATCTGCTCAAATGCAGGGTTACTCTGAGGCCTTATCCAGGAAACAGATAAAGATACTTTATATGACAGTGATCACCCTTTTATCTGGGAGATCAGGCACAGTCACCTTCATTAGCCAAGGGGCCCCATTTCACAGAACATGACTGTGTGAATTGGTCTGGGTCTTGTCAATTCATTTTGTCAGGAAGCCGACATTGAGATGGAGGTTAGCTTGTAGGAGTTTATAGAAAACACTTTTGTGATTAGCACCCGGAGAAAGAAAGGTAAGGAAGCAGGATTGAGAAGAAGGAGAAGTTGGGGGATTGTAATGCGGTCTCAGTGTAGGCTCCAGCCAATTCTATGAGGGACTGGAAGGATGGGAGGACCTTTCAGATTTTGTCACATTTGGATGAGGGGTCAGGCATTTATATACCCCACCCATCAATCAGTTGGTTGATGTGGACTGACCTTGGATGAGGTGTAAGCTTGAGGTGTAAGGATGTGTCCTCAGCAGACACCATATACATAGGGATTGAGACTTGAGAACTGTCTACCAGAAGCACTCCTGGTATCTGGGGAGTAAGTCCTTTGTTTTTAAGGGGGAGTTTAAGTGGAATATTACAGTGTCTACCACACGAAGATGTGTCTCGAAGGTTATTTCCATACATGGTCCTCCCAGCAACATATTCAGAAGAAATCTCTGAGATGATAGACATACTCTATATCTGCACTAATCAAGTAGTCTTAGCCACAAATTATTATTAAGCACCTAAAACGTGGTGATAGTATATATTGAGAAACTAAACTTTTTTAGAAAATTTATTTTTTTTAAGAGAGTGCAAGCAGGGGAGGGCCTGAGAGGGGGGCAGAGGATCTGAAGTGGGCTCTGTGCTGACAGGCTGACAGCAGCAAGCCCAATGTAGGGCTTGAATTCATGAACTGCGAGATCATGATCTGAGCCAAAGTTCTACAGTCAACCGATTGAGCCACCCAGGTGCCCTGAGAAACTAAACTTTTAATTTTATTTAATTTCAAGTAATTTAATTTTTAAATTGATATATAATTCACATATCATAAAATTCACCCTTGTAAGTGTATAATTAAATGACTTTTAATTATATTCACAAAATTGTGCAACCATAATGACCCTGTAATTCTAGAACATTTTCAGCACCCCAAAAAGAAACCCCATACTCATTAGCACTCAGTCCCCATTCCTGCCTCTCTCCAGCTCCTGGCAAACATTAATTTATTTTCTGTCTCTATGTATTTGAGTGACCTTATGGAACAAATTAGCTGGCTTTCTCTCTTCTTTTATTTTTTGAAGCATCTACGAAGGACTGGTTTTAATTTTTCTTTAAATGTTTGATAGAATTCATCAGTGAAGATATCTGCTGCTGGGCTTTTCTTTGTGGGAAAGTTTTCAATTACTGATCCAATCTCTTTACTTCTTTATAGGTCTATTTATGTTTAGTTCCTGAGTCAGTTTTACTAGTGTGTATTTTTCTAGGAATTTGTCTAGATTTGTCTAGATTTGTCTAGATTATCTCACTTGGTGGTATTGAGTTGTTCATATTATCTTCTTAAGATTATTTTTATTTTTGTAAGGTTGATAGTAACATCCCCTCTTTCATTCCTGATTTTAGTAATTAGATCTATGCTCTTTTTTCCTTGGCCTGTCCTGCAAAAAGTTTGTCAGTTTTGTTGATCTTTTCAAATAATCAAGAAATGGTTTTATATAATTTCTCTATTGTTTTCCTAGTCTCTATTTTATTTATTTCCTCTCTAGTCTTTATCATTTTCTTTTTTTTTTTCCTTGTCTAACTTTAGTTTGTTCTTCTTTTCCTAGTTTCTTAAGGGAGAAGGGTAGGTTGCTGATTTGAGATCCCTCTTCTTTTTAATATAGGCATTTACAGTGATACATTTACCTCCATGCATTGCTTTAAATATATGCCATAAATTTGATGTTTTGTTTTCATTATCTCAAAATATATTTGTTATTTGTTTTATAATTTCTTATTTGATTCATCCCTTATTTAAAAGTTTGTTGGGCGCCTGGGTGGCTCAGTCCATTAGGCATCCAACTTTGGCTCAGGTCATGATCTCACTGTTCATGGGTTCGAGCCCTGTGTCAGGCTGTGTGCTGACAGCTCAGAGCCTGGAGCCTGCTACGGATTCTGTGTCTCCCTGTCTACTTTGTCCCTCCCCTGCTTGTGCTCTCACTCTCTCTCTCAAAAATAACCTTAAAACAACAACAACAACAACAACAACAACAGTTTGTTATTTTCCACATGTTTGTGTATTTCCCAAGTTTTGTTCTGTTGTTGATTCCTAATTTCATTCTGCTGTTGCCTGACAATATAATTTGTGTGATTTCTATCTTTTTAAACTTATTGAGACTTGTTTTATGGCTGAACATGTTGTCTGTGCTGGAGAATGTTCCATGTACATTTGAGAAGAATGTTTATTCTGCTGTCATTGGGTGGAGTGTTCTATAGATATCTCTTAGTTAATTTATATTATTTTTCAAGTTTTCTGTTTCCTTGATGATCTGTCTAGGTTACTGAAGTCTCAAAACATTATTGCTGAATTGTCTGTTTCTTCCTTCAATTCTGTGATATATCTCAAGTTATTTGTGTCCTTGAATCTAAATTGTGTCTCCTATAAACAGCATATAGTTAGATCATTAAGAAAAAAAAAATCATTTGCCAGTCTCTGCCTTTTGATTTGAGTATTTAATCCATTTACATTTAATGGAATTGATGATAAAGTATAATTTATGTCTGCCATTTTGCTATTTTTTCTATGTACATTATAAATTGTTTGCTTATTCCTTTATCATTGGCTTCTCTTGTGTTAAATGTATATTTTCTAGTGTACAATTTTGATTCCCTTGGCTTTTTCTTTTTATAATTTAAAATATTTTATGATTGCCTTGGAGATCAGACTTAATATCTGAGTGTATAACAATTTAGGTTGGATTAATATCTACTTAATTTCCAATAGTATACAAAAACTTTGTTCCTAGATAGCTCTGTTGCCTCCCTGCTCCATTGTGCTATAGTTGCCTTATGAATTACATTTTTATATTATGTGCCTATCCACATGGATTTATAATTATTGCTCTATGCAACTGTCTTTTAAATCAGATAGGAGAAAAATAGAGTCTTTGCCAGTCTTTTGTTTTTTCACATGGATGTGAGTTCCTGCATATAAGCCATATTTCCTGTTTCTTTACATGTCTTATAATTTTTTGTTGTAATTTGAACGTTTTATATAGTGTGGTAACTCTGGAAATCAGATTTAAACCCACTGCAGGATTTGTTGTTGTTGCCTTTTGTTTGTTTAGTGGTTTTCCTGAATGAATTCTGTAAGTCTGCATTATTTGTCACTGTGACCACTAAAGTGTCTGCTTGATTACATTAGTAGTCAGCTAATGTTTGTACAGAGATTCCTTAAATGCCTGGAACCAATAAGTCTCCCAGGCTTTATTGAGAGACTCTGTGTGGGTGTTGGAGCATGCCTTCTAACATTTGGGCAGACAGTTTATAACTGTGCTTTAGCCTGTATTTCCTGCTTGCACAGAGCTTCAGGGTCAGCAAAAGGTGAGAATTTAGGGCTTTCTCAAGTCTTTTCTGGGCATGTGCACAGCCTTACTCATGTATACACAGCCTAGATTCCCAGAAATATATTAGAGCTTTACAAAGCATACTGTGGATATATTACTTTCCAGCTTTTCCTTAATTTTTTTCTCAACTCATTTTTTTTTTTTTGCCCCAATTGTTAGTGTTGCATTAGACAGGTGTGATATTAAACAATTGCCACTGATTGTTTTCAACAGATGACTCCTGTTTTCACTGATCAAACTGTAAGGTCAAATAAAGGCAGGGCCTACAAATGGAGCTTGCAGGTATTTTGGGGGAGCTTCAAATCTGTTCTCCTTCCAGTGGATGTTAGGCTGCTGTTTTCAAAACTAGTATGATTATAAGGCTGTTTTGTTTTGTTTTGTTTGTTTTGCTTTGTTTTGTTTTGTTGTAAGGTTACTGTGGAGCTGAGAGAGAGGGATTGCAATTGGGTCAGTTAAAATTCTACAAAGCTAGTTATTCTTACCAACAGCTAGTATTTTCTTTTTATCAATGTGCCTCAGATTATTGCAAACCTTTGGTTAATTTCCAAAGTTCTAAAGATGGTAACATTGACCATTTTTTTCAGTATTCTTGTTGCTTTTATGGAGGATTTGATTTTCAGAAGTCCTATTCTATTTTTGTTGGTGTCAGTCCAAGAGAGTGCTAGGTATTGTGTGCTGTTCGGCTCAGATTTAGCCTTTGAAGAAGACTTGACCTCCACAGAGTTGATGTGAGTAATGAAGACTCAAATAGAGAGGTGTAGTAAGCCTTGAATGATATTCAAGTTGAAGTTACATTAATTTCATCATTATAGAGTGCCTCATTCTTCTTTTCAAAGAATTCCCTTAGAAGGATATAGAGGGACAAATGAGTTCTGGGTAAGAATTGATGTATACAATAACAGAAGTCTTCAGTTTTGGCTCATAAAATAAACATCCTTGCTAATAGATGTGCATCGTTTGGGCATTTGTCTGGACTTTCTCATACTTGGGACACCAGGATGGATTTCTAAATTTTATTTCCAGTTTTTACTAATTTTGAGAGAGAGGTAGAGAAAGAATCTGAAGTAGGCTCTGAGCTCTCAGCACAGAGCCTGATGTGGGTTTTGAACCCACGAATCATGAGATCATGACCTAAACAGAAATCAAGAGTCAGAATGAAAAAAAAAAAAAAAAAAAAAGAGTCGGAATGCTTAACTGACTGAGCCACCAGGATGCCCCAAGGATTTCTAAATCTTGATCTAAATCACCTCTTTATTAATAAACTACTTATTTGGGTTTCCTGGGTGGGTAGAATGGAGATCTGTGGAGTGTGCAGACAATACTATTGGCAAATGCTGTATTGGCAAATGCTGTACTATTGGCAAAAGAAGTATAGGGTGGCATTTCCCAGACAACAAAGGCATTATGGGTAGAGAGCCAGTAGAGGACCTGTGAACAACGATTAATGATGGACAGCTCCTTTGCGTACTTTGATTTGGATGTTTTGTTTTTGTTTTTTTCTTCCTGGGTACCTAGGACCACGATTATTCACTTAGCACTGTGTTTGGATTGGATAGCCATCTGTCATTGGGCTTTCAAGGCCTGGTTTACAAAGTTGCCTTAGTTTATTATGATTTGATACAGAAACAAATGCTAACTACTACCAATTTCATATGGATGCATAATGATTCTTGGTAGCTGAGCATGGGGTACTCTGGGGGACAATGCATGGTGAAGTTAGTCAGTTCCTCTTATACTACTGGGCCATGGCTGTTTCTGGACTGGGTATGATGCTCTAGACCTGATACCCGTCTACTAAATGACTGCTTCTTCATGATTACGTGCTGCAAAGGATGAAGAATGAACTCTGGGAGCCCCAGCAGTAGGTGAACCAGAGAAGTTGACTACATATGTTTCTTTCTCATACTTAATCTCCAGCCAGGAGCTGAGAATAAGTACCAAACCTTGCTTCATAGAAAATTTAAGAGGAAGGGGGAAGGTTTGGTATATAGGGTTTTAGGATGGGATGGAATTTATTACATGAGGTATAACATAACGTTCTTTATAATAATTAGGACAATAGACCAACCTCACAGAAAAATCCTCTTTCCTTGTTAGGATATTACTGTGAACTACAAGCAATTTGTTCCTGTGTAGAGCTGCAATATTAACAAGAAGCTGGGCGGTCTGATGAGTTTTCCTTCATCTCTCAGGGCAACGGAGTATGAAGAAATGGGAAGGTAAGAACATTTGGAAGATCGGAGCGGCTAGCTCTGTTGCCTGGGCTCTGAGGACTGTGAGCCTTACTTCTGGCATTGTGTTTACATCCCACAGCATTGGTTGTATGGCCACTGGGTAAAGGGCTTTCAGACCTAAGGCTTCAAGTATGATTCCCTGTTTTGGTTGAGGCCTGGCCAGCAGTGGCACTATGGGCCAGAGCCTATCAAAAAATTAATTAATTAAAAAACAAAACAAAACAGCTCTCACCAGATCTGTGGCTGATGCTAGAAGTGAGACTGTGTGGAGACAAGAAATTTAGTTGGAAGTTGAAGCTGAGAAGCTCAAGCAGAGTATACATTGGAGTTTCTAATATTAGTTGCAGGGCCAGAAAAAGGGAGCTGAATATGAAAGCAGGAACATAAGGTAGAACCTCTATCTGTATTTGGAATGGTCAGTGTTTACTGAGTATGCCTACAGTGGTGGGGCAGGTTCTAGGCACCAGGGGGTTGTTCTAGTAGCTTACTTAATTCTTGCTACAACTTTAGGACATATGGACAACTGTTCCCATCATTTTATAGATGGGGATACTGAGGAAGGGCTAGTAAATGGTAAAACCAGGATACTAACTCTGGAACTCTGGGTCCATGGCTTGAGCTCTTGACCACTATTCTATTGCCTCTCCTGACACACCTTGCCTATGGTATTCACGTGCACACTTCAGGGCTACAGTGAGTGGACTCAGTAAGGTCTGGAGTGGGCTAGCAGCACGTGCAAACAACGACGTGCAGAAATAGACCTTCTGGAATGGGATTAGGCAGGTTGACCCAACCTGATACTGGAAGAAATAGGATCTCATGGCCCTAGAAAGGATGAGATCCAAGGTGAAAGGTTTAACTGAGGCAAGGAGAAGGGACAAGACACTTACTGAGTGGCAATGGAAATAGGTGTTGTTGACTCTTACAGATCCAAGTGATGTTCATGTCTTTCATTTCTGTCACTAATGTATCAATCATTTCCATTTATCAAGTTGTTCTTGGTCAAGTCTGGAGTCAGCCATTTTACGTGTCATTCTGGTACGACCTCACTGAGATTTAGTTTTTTTCCACCTGTAAAATGGAATGAGAATTGAATCAAAGAATTCATTTGTAGGGCTTGAATCAAAGAATTCATTCATTCTAGGATTCAGCACACCCGAAGTCCTAGATTGATGTCTGTTTGCTCTCTTGAGACATCCCTCTGCCCTCTCCCCACCCTACCTACCTGCATATAATAGGTATCCGATGCATATTTGGTGATTGCCTAAGTGATGTCTAGTCTTTTATACATATGCAGAGTCCTGTAGGTCTCAACAAAGGAAACTGAGCAAATTAGTGTATTCACAAGCCTCCCTTCATCACCTTCCATTCTGGAACTGGTGCATCCGAAGCACGGTCCAGCTCTGTGTTGACAGACGCACAGTCCACACAAGCTTCAGCTGCAGTGTCAGCACTAGACACCCTAGATGACAATTAGGAAGAAGAGCAAACAACTCCAGGAGAAAGGTGTCCTTAAAAGTGGTGAGCGGCAGAGTAAACAAGCAAACGGCTCTAAAGGAATCAATCATTCAATCACCGCCGATAGCCTGCACTGTCCAGGGGGATATTATCTGTTGGATGCAGCTGTGGAAAGGTGATCTCAAGTCCTGCGTCGGATTCCCAGGCCTGTCTCAGATCTTTCTCTAGTCTTAAGAAAAATCAGTTCACCTCCTTTTGGCTTTTAGTTCCATTAATAACAGCCTATTGCTGTTGAGCACTTACTATGTGCCAGGCATGGTTTGATTTTAGTGATAACCCTAGAAGGTAGGTAATATTAACTATTCTAATTTTACATATGAGGAAACTGAGTCACAGGGAGACTAAACACCTTGCCCACAGGTGGGATTCAAATCTGGACAGCTTTGTTGTCCAGTAACAACGAAGTAACAACAGTAAAACTGTTCACAAAATTAGAGAAGCAAGTTTATTACTAAATGTTGAGGAATCGTGTTTGCATTTCTTACTTTTAAAAGCTGAGCATTATTACAATTGTAACATGTCAGATGTAGAATAACTTTCTCAAATGCTTCTAACCGAATGCATGGTCTTGATGCACTTTAGTCTGTTAGATGAAGTGACCTAATCTTTCTTTAATGCTATCTTGCAAATTATGAGTCAGGGATTCATTATGACCATACATTGCTCATCTTGAGCTGGCAAGTGCTTATGTATTCTCACAAGGCTAGGAGCTAATGGAGCCAGCCCTCCAACTACCCACGAGAACACGAAAGCTTCCAGAGGAGGTACAACACCAGTGCACACCTGCATGTCATGAGTGAAGTCATTAACTGAGCAGACAAGAACAGCCTGCCATCATGTCTGCTTATTGTCAACGCTGAAGAGGTATTGACAGTGTTGAGACAGGCTGTCACTGGAGGAAACTGAGACCGAATCAACAACCAGTGGAACATCCACCCCAATGGAACCTGTTCCTCGAGGTGCTACGTCAAAACAAAACATATGGAGGGCCTGCACGCACAGGCAATTCTCCACCCTGCCTGCTCCGACACTCTGTGTACAGTAGGTAAAGTATTGCATGGCTACGTGGGTGAAGAAATGACTACTGAACTGAGTTCGAACTCAGAACATAAGTGGGGCCAGGCTCTATTTTTCCAAGGTACAGTTGAATCTTACTCCTCTCCCACACACAGATCAACTCGGAGCCACTAAAAAGCGGTATCACAGCCTTGCTGGAAGGGCAACCTGTCTCTTTTTATTGAGAACTGAAGACTGCAGCGTTTTGGGGGGAGTCCAAGTCTGACACACTCACAAGAAGATTGCATTAATTATGTAAACATATTGTTATCGAATGGATCCTAAATGAAACACCAACATTCTTAGTAACATAAGTGACTTGGTATATTCTGGAATGGTAAATGAAAAATATGAATCCATAGCATCTGAGAATTCAAGTTATGTGGACGAAGTAAGAAAAAACAGGATTCATTTCAAACACTGGACAAAGTGAGATAAGAGGAAACAGAGAGAGAGAAAGAGAGGAAGACAGAGAATTTGTGTGTGCGTGTGTGTGTGTGTGTGTGCACACGTGCACATGCTCCATCTTTGCCTGAAATTTGTTCCACATTTGCTTGGAGTCCCAATTGCTTAGGGGGATCCATTATAGATGAGCCTGTTCCAGGTCTCATGGAAAATAGTTCTCTCCTCCATTGTTTGGAATTCAGACTCTGCCAGTGGTGGAGGGAAACTTAAACACAATTACACTATCAAGATGTACAGTGGGTGAGTCAAAGGCCTGGATCAGGTTGGCCTGAGATGATAGAATCAGAGGTAGGTCCTAAATCTCCAGCTGTGTTAGAATGTTTGCCACGATGCAGAATGAGCCAGTGGCCCTGTTTGCGACAATATCCCTGCAGGGGTGATGGATGAGCCAGACTGACATCAGAACAGGTGGGAATATTACAAGGAATATTAACGAGAAGCTTGATGAAAGAGCCCCGGCAATTAAGTCCATGGGAGAGGCTTAATCCAAGTCATAAAAGACATTGTAGACTGTAGCTGTCTTTCCATTTGACCAATTAAAAAAGGCAGGCCATACTTGGACTGTAACCTCCAAGTATTCCTAATAAGTCCACGACATACTGTATTGTTAGGATGAAAACTTGAGATTTGCTTTTTCTAAATACTTGGGTGATTGGATGACTGTTTTACAAATTCTAGTCAATTGCTGATTGCCTTCACTTAACTATGTATTACCATCATTCATAAAGCTATTATTGATTATAATGCTTCAGAGAACAGGGATTAGTTTGTCGGTATACTCTGTTTGATGTCTAGGAAAGGGTTAGTCAAAGTATGAAGTTAAATGGCACCCGAGGCCATGGTGGATATTATCTTGTAACTCTATCCTGGTTCACCCGTCCCTTCTTCTCCTCACCTTGGCTTCTTCTCCTCCTGTTTTTCCCTCCTCTGCTCCCTTTCCCTCTCTCCTTCCCTTCTCCTCTTTTCTATTTTCTGCCTGTTCCCACTTTCCTCAACTTTATTCAGTCTTCTACTCTGTCCCCTTCACTGCTGACCCTTCCTAACATCTGACTGCCCGTCGGGCTCCTGTGGTCATCACTTTGTGGATTTGGTATCATTCAGACCTAAAGTTATGACTGAGCTCTTAATGGTTCTGAATCTCCTCATGGAGAGATTCACCAGAAACTTATACTTTCTGCAGTGCTGGTCACCTGAGATGGGGCTAAGGAAGAATGGGAGCAGCCACCTTAAACTATATGCACCCACAGGGAAATGGTAGAAAAATATTGGAAGAGTGAACTGCTGAGGTGCTAAAATTAAAAATGTTTAATAGGCACGTGGAGGATATGTCCTAGGGTTGATGATTTTTATCTTGAAATGAGGAATCCATTTCCACCTCCAATTCAGTCCGAAAGCCATTTTCCTTGCCAAAAATAAAAAAACGTAAGCCACCCATCTTATGTCTTCTGTAGCTATCAGAACACATTGCGCAGGAGCAGAACACAGCCACAACCAACGATGCCAATGAGAGAGAGCTCCAGTTAGAGAAAGAGAGATGTAACAGAATTGAGGCATCGCACACATAGAAGTATTAATAACTGAGGTCAGGCTTTTAGAATGTGTTTCAGAAGAAGCCAACTCTTTCATGCTATCGATGAAAAAAATTGTACTTGTGTCAACATTGACAATTGAATGAACAGAGAATACGGTGTAAGGTGATATGATGCAATAAGGAATCTGGTAGGTGAAAATGGCATCCCAGCATAGACCAGTGCATAACAAAAAGAAAGGAACGCATAGGAGAAACTGGATGAGGCAAAAGAAGAGAAATCCAGGTCCTGATCAGAACAATGGTGATTCTTGGTAGTTGCTGATAATTCCTTAATGATGTGAAATTAGAAATTCATATTCAAACCCCAATCTGGGTCACTTGTAGTTTTATGTTTATAATTATGCTGAAGATTAGTTCTAGAGCAGATTTTCTCAAACTTGGCCACATTTGGAAAACACACAAATAGCTTCTGATGCCCAGGTCCCATGTCAGAATAGTGAAATCAGAATATCCGGGAGTGAGTGTTACCTATCCTTCAATTAAAAAAAAAAAAAATGTTTCTAGGTAGTTCAGTCAAGGTTGGGAACCACCACTCCAGAGTAAGGAGTATTTTCTTTTTAATGTTGATTTATTTATTTTTGAGAGAGAGACAGAGACAGAGCATGAATGGGGGAGGGGCAGAGAGAGATGGAAACACAGAATCTGAAGCTGGCTCCAGGCTCCAAGCTGTCAGCCCAGAGCCCGACGCGGGGCTCGAACCCAACAAACAGTGAGATCATGACCTGAGCCGAAGTCGGACGCTTAACTGACTGAGCCACTCAGGTGCCCCCAGAGTAAGGAATATTTTGATTTTATTTCATAGTGTGGGTTCAGAATGGTTCATTAAAACTTTTGTTGTTTTCATAAAGTACTGAGTTGATCAACCCTTTGCAAAGTGGGTTTCATGGGGCACTAGTCCTTTGACATATTGTAGAAAAAGAAAGAGTTCTTTGGTCAAGAAGTCTGGGAAGGCTCTAACTTTGATGACTCACCATGCTTATTAGCATTAAAGGCTTTGGGAACTCCTGCCATATAGAATTTTATATAATTGAGTACTTCCCAACCTCTCCTCAACCTCCCAGGATGGGCAAAACAGTAAGCCCTACAGCTTGAGGTTGATTGGTTTGAATGGTGATTCAGCTGGGCCTCCAGAGTTTGTCTTCCAGCTCTGCAACTTACTAGTTCTGTGCCTTTAGGCAACTGACTAGTTCTCAGTGAGAGCACTGAATGAACATTCACCAACATTAAATATTGGAAAGCACTGTACAATTTTACCGCCTTTCCAATTTCCTGTTACACATGATTCCTTCAGTATCTCACTGACTGTTCAATCTCAGCAAGATTAAACAGTACATATTTGTTTCTCATTGAAACAAATACCACTGCTTGGTTTTCATATTGGTTTTTCTTCTAGGATTCTCAGTCTTATGGTCACTATGGTCTCCAAACCTGCATGTCATCTGTAAATTCTTCTCATTACTTATGGTTCACATTTCATCTGATTACTGCCTTCTTGATGTTGTTCATTATAGTCGTTGCATCCTTTACTTTTGATTCCTGGTGTTCCCCTCATAAGATCAGGAGTTTCTTTAAACTTGGACTATTGGAATGGACTCTTTTAGGTTTTCTTTTCTCCAAGACATCCAGCTCAGTTGTAGCAGATTAATCTAATAAAATATCCATTTGAAGATATTCTTTGTCTATAGTTCTAGTCTTAAAGGAAAACCTTTATCCTTATGCTGAGAAAATGGCTGCCATAGCTCCAGCTATCATGTTTGAGTTTCCACATATAAAGAAGGAAGGAGAGAAAAAGGGCAAAAGGAGCCCACCATCTGAGTCAATTCCCTTTAAAGAACTTTCTGAGAAGCCCCAAGTACCAGTTGTCCTAGGCCCAGGCTTTATAAGGCTCACTCTGGCCCTTCTCCAGATGTGCCCTCTGCATTAAGAGTTCTTTATCCACTAGACCAAAGGAAATGCCCACCAGAAGTGTACCCATTCCTTCTAGACAGTGCTGTGAGTGCTCTGGAATTCTAGGCAAAAGGGGTCTGAACCCACTTCTAGGTCTGTATGCACACAGAATGTGCCACTGGGGTGCATAACCACAGGCCTGGGAGTTGGCAGAGGGGAGACTTTATATGGGAAATGGGTGAGCAAAGCAATAGATGGAGCTTGGATGTGAAGACTGGAAGGTCTACGTGCATGGGCTTAAGTCCCCTTGCTATGTGGGCTGGAGCTGAGGGTGGCAAAGGAAAGTTAGCAGGCCATCTGGACTGACTCTCTCCATGGCTTGGAACTTGAAAGAAGCACGTATTCCAGGTCTTCCAGATATAAAGAAGGTACATTGGTCAAGACACCAGTATGAAAGCTATTTTACTTAGCAGTTTTGTAACTCGATTTATAATATTTAAATATTTAGACATCTACTATATGGACCATTTGTGTTTTGTGCGCATCTCAAATGTTAGGAGCAGGCTTGTATATACACATTTCCATTTGCCATTCCTTGACCACCATATTTGCAAGGGAGATTGGGAGACATTGTTCTCTCTCTATGCTGGAAGATGAATAGAATGGATGGATATTGGATTTGGGGTAGACAGCCAGCAGTCTATGCCATGTGTGTTTGTAAGGGATGTTGGAAGGAAAGATGCATTTGCTTCTTCCCAGAAGCATTAACAATTGTATCCCTATCACAATAAATTGCAAATATGAAAACTGAGAGTTCATCCATGAAAATGTGGAGCTAATTTTTAGCATACACAATTTGGCAGCAGGCCTCACTTTAACAACAAGGCGAAGGTAAAGGTAAATAAGTATACAGGATACCTACAGCAGGTGCTGGGTGAGTGGAAATGCAAAGCTGAAGTACCCGCGAGAACCCATAGTGCTGAGCTACTGGAAGGGCAGCCTGGGACAACCCCCCGGGGTGAGCGCTGTGATGTTCTGTCAGCAGCAGCCAGGGGGTCAGGAAAGGAATGCAGGATGATAAAAGGAAACTGAGGATTAAGGAGGAAGCCCAATCTAAAAAGAAGCCTAGATAATTTAATTGAGTAGGTACTTCCATGTTGAGCTGGTAGAAATTACTCATGTCCAAAGTATTTTAAATAAAGCCTATAATAGATCCAAAAGGGAATATTTAATGTGGTTTTGGATACTTAGCATGTAATAAATTTCTTCCTGTCTGTTGATCCCTTGGGTAATGAATGTTAACAAAAACAACCCCAAAAGATATATAATCTGCAAACATTAGTGATTAATGTTTGTGATCTGTGAACACAATGTTAGGATTGACTGAAAAGAACACATTTCTTTACAAGTGAAATGCTTCCAGGGCTTGCGATCTTTAATAGAAACATTCGAAGTAAGAAAGACAATCTCTTTGTACTTCTTTGGTGAGGAAAACAGAAATGCAAAGTGTCAATAAAGGCACGGGTATTGGAAAAGCGGAAAAGCTGAGTGTCTAGAGTAAAGATGTGTTTCTTGCATGAATAACTTCCGAACAATCTGCTGAAGGAGTGATTTTGTATCAAGCTGAAACCCCAAACCAGCATCATTTTAATTTGCCAAGCACCTGTGAAGGAATACAGCTGCAAGGCCATGGGAGAACAATAGGAACTGTGACAGTTCATTAATATAAACCAGCAACTAGATTTATTTGGAAAAGTCATTGATATAGAATTACCCTGGAGGATGCAATGACATTCTTGAAGCAGGCCAGCAAGCAGCTAACTAAGATTATAGATGTGTGCACATCATTTGAAACCGAACAGTAATTTGGTAACTATTACGATTTATTGTGTATGTCAAACAGAATAACAAATGTGTAAAGAGCCATGATTGCTTTAGGAAAGTTAGGTTTGTGTTGTATTCAGTTGTTTGGCTTTTTGCATGCCAGGTTATTTTGTTCTGGAAAATCAAGATAATGGTGTTGCCTCTAAAATGATTACTTGCGTGTATATATGCGTAGAAGGAAAATATGAAAGTACGCATTCTTGTCTAACAATTCTGAGCCTTAATATAATGCTGATAAGAAACTAAAGAAGTTGTTTATTGCAATCAAGTGTTGGTGGTGACTACAAATATTTTATGTATGATAACTCATAAGCAATCTGGCTTGCATAAAACGAAAGGTATCAACAGATCTGGAAGCAGAGAAATAGATCTGCTCCCCATTCACTTTTATTGCAAACAGTAAAATGTAACTCTAGGAAATGGGAGGAAAGCAAGATTCTTTCATATCCTTAAAGCATCTGGGAAAATCTCGGTGTGTGGCACAAATGCAACAAGCCTGTCCACTGAACTTGTTCCCAGCCATGAGACAGGCAACATTAGCCGAAAGTGTAGGAGCAAATGGAGAGAATGCCCCCATACCTCTAACATTTCCTCTTTATATGCGAAGGAAAAGCAACAGTCCTCCAGCTAATTTCCTTAGAGTGTTTTCCTAATCCTTCCACCACCAGTAGTTAGCATCCCCAGTACCATTAGAATTGTTGAAACCTGGCTGACTTGAACTGCTGGTTGTCAAGAATTCGTTTCTGGCGACCACTGTGGACTTGCTGAGTGGGTAGTAGAGAGTAAGGACACTGTAAGAGCAGTGCCAACCACTGGGGCCTGGATTTTTTACAAGCCCCCTGTAAAGGTTGTCATGGTACATTGGTGTTGGCAAGGGACACAGAAAACGTAGCGGCTGTGTGTGAATAATCTGCCACTGGGAGGGAAGGAGTTTATAGACCAAGAGCATCTAACTGGTTCCTTCAAATATTATCTTCATTCTTAAGATACTAAAGCTCTTTTTCTTTTTTTAACCTGAAAAAAATAAAAATGATCTCATATCCAGGAAAGATCTGATTTGAAACAGAAAAATCTGGGATTTGGGAGAGGCAATCCATTAAGAGACGATTTAAATGGATGATTCTAAAGGATGGCTCATGCATTAAATTATTTGTGCTGCATGGTTCTTAATTTTAGCATTATTTCATTCCTCTTTCAAATCCTTGGCTTCTAAAAGACTTTTCGAGTATTTGGAGTTGCAAAGAACATTACATGATGGGAGAACATCCAAGGCTGTTTCTCATTTTGTGAAATTCTCTAATGGCGCTACTTAGAAACAACTTTCCAAACAAATGCCAAATTTTTGTTTTGTTGTTTGTTTGGTTTTCCCATCGTGATTGAAAAGCATTCTGAAAATACAAAGCAATTATAAAATTCTCCAGGTTCCCCTGTAACAATAGCGCTAACACATTCAAAACAAAGGCAAGTTACGTAATAAGTGAAAGATGTAGGATTTCCCATAAAGCTATAACCACCGCATTGACCTGAGTCGTCCAGAACAACTAGACAAGGCGTGGATGTGAATTGTAGCAGCCGTCCTCGTTTCTGCCAGTTCAGCCCTACACCTTTCACGTGGGGCAAACTCCATGTCTGGTTCATGTGTGACAATGCAAGTCCCAGACAACAAATTTCTGCTTACAGTTGTTGACAAGTGTTCGAGAAAAGAAAACAGAGGTTGGGACCTAGAAGCATAGAGACCAAATTTGATGTATGGACATATTCTATTTGGGTACTGCCTACAAAATGGTAGGCAACATTTAAAATTGGCACTTAATGCATTCAAAGTTGGATTGGCAACGTTTCTTGAAAAATGAGAAGATATAGGGGCGCCTGGGTGGCTCAGTCGGTTAAGCGGCCGACTTCGGCTCAGGTCATGATCTCACGGTCCGTGAGTTCAAGCCCCGCGTCGGGCTCTGTGCTGACAGCTCAGAGCCTGGAGCCTGTTTCAGATTCTGTGTCTCCCTCTCTCTGACCCTCCCCCGTTCATGCTCTGTCTCTGTCTCAAAAATAAATAAACGTTAAAAAAAAAGATTTAAAAAAAAAAAAGAAAAATGAGAAGATATAATACCTGATCCATTAGAAGATATAATAATGATCCATTATTGCAACTATTGGGGGGTGGGGAGGAACAGTGGCTCTCTGTTCATCTTTCCAGGTGACTCTCCATGTCTGCTGATTCCAGCTATTCATACATGCTACTGGGACAGATATCATCAATCTGGTTTATTCTAAGCCTTGTGTCTCCAAAGACGGCCCAGTGCCCTAAGCCAGACCAGCTACACATTTGCAGGGCCCGGTGCAAAATGCAAAGATGGCACCTATTGTTCAAAACTTATTAAGAATTTCAAGATGATGACAACAGAGAATTAAACCACGTGTGGGGCCCTTCTAATTGTGGGGCCCTCTATGACTGCATGAAGCCAGCCCAGAGCATCAGATTGCTTTGGATCCAGGGGCTAAAGAACTGTGTTGAGTGCTTTTCCTGAAAGATAAGAAGTTCTGAAAGATTTCTGGAAGAACTTATTATCCTAGAAGGAACTGTAGCAGGCAAATCAATTCTTAGCACATTCAAGTAAAAGGGCAGAGATATCTTAAAGCCTTTGTTTATTTGTTTGTAGAAGATTTTAAAAGTTAAGTTTTATTAAAATAAATATTTTTAAATGATAAGAATAGTACCTGTGCACAGTAAAAAATTCAGTAGTATAAAACATAAAACATGAAAAACAAATCTTTCATTCCTTCTCAGAGCTTTAAACTCACATCCGAGTTGCTTCTTATATCCTATCACAGATCAGTTTTTACATATCCTTCTAGAAGAATTCTACATTTACTCATCTGACATAAATGAAAGAACACACTATATATTTTCTATTTTTTAAATATTTTTTAAAATATTTATTTATTTTTGAGAGAGAGAGAGAGAGAGAGAGAGAGAGAGAATCCGAAGCAGGCTCTAGGCTCTAGGCTCCGAACTGTCAGCACAGAGCCTGACGCGGGGCTCGAATTCACCAACCGTGAGATGATGACCTGAGCCGAAGTCAGATGCTTAACTGACTGAGTCACCCAGGCACCCCTGGTTTTATTTCTTGCTAAACACTTGGAAATAAGAACATAGTAAATCATAATACTATTTCAATATAATATGCACATTGTGTGGGTTATATGAAAAGTTAGAACAGTGTTTTCTTCCAATATCAATTCTATGAATTAAGAAATATCTTTTGTAGAGTTTCGAGAAATCTACAGTCTGATTTATTCAGTAGTGCCCTGTTAATAACAACTAACCTAGTAAGAATTGTTCTATTATTTTGAGGTACACAGTGTTTTTGATTATTTGGATATCTCTTTTACACTGTGTTGAAAACTTGTGACATTTAAAGAAAGGATAATACTCATTAATCTATGTCACCTCCTACCTCCTTGACCTCAGATTATTTTTTTATTTCATGGCCAATCAAAATTATTTTAGCCACAGAACACTTAACCATTTTCCCCACAGTATGTTCCCTCAAACAAGCATCTGGCATTAGCCTTAAATTACATGAAATAATGTGTGACTTTGCCTTCCATAACTTACAGAAATTTTATAGAAAGAGCCCCTTTCTTGCTGCTAAGAGATTTGGTTTAACATGACATTCATTTTTTTTAAGTTAAAAAAAATATTTTTTAATGTTTATTTATTTTTGAGAGAGTGTGAGCAGGGGAGGGGCAGAGAGAGAGGGGGACACAGAATCTGAAGCAGACTCCAGGCTCTGAGCTGTCTGTCAGCACAGAGCCCAACACGGGGCTCGAACTCATGGATTGCAAGATGGTGACTTGAGCCAAAGCTGGACGCTTAACCAACTGAGCCACCCAGGTGCCCCGAGAACACACTATTTAACACCTGAACTTAAAAAAAGTTTTTAAAGTAACTTAGAGAACATTCTGTTATCACTACATGAAACTTATCTTAATCTTTTAAACAACTGCACACTATTCCATTTCATGGATACCTAAATATGCTTAATTAAGTCTGAAAAGATGAACATTTGTTTTCCTTATTTTTGTTTATTCCTTTATTTCGCTGTTATACATAACCACTGTGAAAACACATGTGTTCTCTGCCTAAGATGCTGTCGGCTGAGATGTTTGCACAGTCCTTTTGTCCCATAATTTGGATTCTTGTTCAAATGTCACCTTCTCGGAGCAAACCCTCCCACTGTCATTCTTTTTCCTCTTAATTTCACACCACTTTTCACGATCTGAAATGAAATGAAATATTTGCTTATTTGCTCAGATAAGTTGCATGAGGGCAAGGTTTTGTCTGCTTTATTCACTATTGTACCCCGACTAGGGATGTCCATGCTTTGTCACACGTGGGGACTCAGGAAATATTTGCTTAATAAATGAGTAAAAGCTTTACATACACGTTTTCCCCTTTGGATGGAATTAGATGTGTTGGTAATGCAAAGCTGAAGGCCCCGTGCATGTCATTTTTTTCCTAGGAAGTGGGAAATTGCTTCACCAGCAGTTGCAACCAGTTTCTACTAACATTCCTGTTTCTTCTCACTGCATTCAACATCATTTTTAGAAATACTTCTCTGTCTTCAGCAAGTTTTTTTCCCCCCACATTTCGTTAAGTATGGCCTGTATGGGCAGTGTTAGTATTCTGTTGTATGAAGTTTGGGTGGAGGGGAATAAAAAGAGGCAGAAAAGTCTGGTAAAATTATAGGCTTCCTTCCTTTGTATAGAATTTTACATGAACTAGTGCACAATCTGCATATTTAATGTTGTCCCACTTGCGCGATGGCCGTCCTAGCTGCCTGGTGACTTCATCAGCTCTCCTCTACCTGACAGCATCCTTTACATTCTTTTTTCAAGGACCTGTCCAGAGGTCAGTTTTTTCCTAAGAAGACTTTCTCTATCCCCCATTCTCCCATCTCAGCCAGTAAGAAATCACCACTCTGTGTCAGGTCGGTGACCCTATCTGTTCGGCCTCAACCGGCCTTACCGTCTAGCCAGTCGGAGGCAAGCCTGACCTTTGCACAGGACTACCTGGTCCTCGTGTGATGGAAAAAATCTCATATCTGGAAGCCCTCCCCATTCTAATGTGTGTTCAAATGATGACATAATACTGCATTTTGACACCACGGAGCACTTTCTCCCTTCAGAGTCCAGCTGACACGCCCCTAGCTCTCACTCTACTCTTCCTAGAGTGCCCCCGCCTGACCTGGCCCCCGAGGCCTCTGCGTGCTCTGAGATAAGCAGAACAAATACAGTAGCAGGCCAGCCCCAACGTCACTGCCCTCCAACGCTCCCAGGCCTGAGGGCTCATTTTAAGCCCACCTGGGGCTTTTGCCAGTACTTTATCTGTGTCACCCATATCTCCTCAAAGTATGAGCAAACAAAACCACAGTGCTTTATCAGGGCTTGTAATTCCTTACATCTCTCTTATCACCTGAGATTACCCAATCCTACCAGAGCTTCAGGGATCTGTGCGCAGGATAACAGGACCTTCTGGTAGCAAGTGGTCTTATCACCCTCACAGCCCTTGAAGAGTTGGAGGAGGCTTTCCTTTCCACCCTGGTATTTTTCCTGATACACTTTCAACTTTTCTAAAAAGCCTGTCCTTATAACATGGGTTACTTGTTCTTAGGAGACTTCTTGCCTCGAATTTGGATGGCATTTGTGTCTGAAGCAAATAAATAAAAATATCTGTGATTGAGGAAGTGTTCCCTATGGTTCAGACTCTAACGTGGTCCCGTTGTGTCTTCACCATTGCCATGGTCAGAAAGACACCAGTGCCATTTTATAAAGGAGGAAACTGAAGCTCGGGTCAGGGAAATGATTCCTCCGAAGTCACAAAGGTTTTAAGTATTGGGGCATGAATTTGAAGCCAGGCATACTATGGACTCCAAAATTTAATGTACCCACTGTGCCAGTGTGTTGAATTCTGGAACCTGGCTGCCCAACTTTGAATCTTGACTTCACTACTTAATTAGCTGTGTGACTTTAGGCAAGTTCCCTAACTTCTCCATGCCTCAGTTCCTCGTCTGTAAAACAAGATTAATAATAGTATCTATTTCATGGAGTTGAGAAAAGAAAATGTTTATGTGTGTATGATGTATGTGTATTTGAATCCATTTTTATTCTCTAGTAATGGCTATTAATAATTTTATTTCCATTATAACTGCTGCCTCTATGAAACTAGGCAAAGGAAAATTAAAGCAATTATCCAGGTGATTAAAAAATTAAACATATGGAAGAAAGAAGAAAGATCTAAGACAAGAGAACAGTGTTTGCTTGTGTGCTTGTCTTGTTCTTTCCTTTGTTCTTCTTTTCCTGGAAGTATATCTATTTCCCTTTTTGCTGTGATAATTGACATCTGTCCTTCTTTTGACTCTCCACCCTAGAAAGCTCTTTTCATTGAAAACATGTGAAAACACACAGAAATGTAATTATTTAGTTGTTCATGGACCTTTCTCCTTTGTATCTCCCTCACATGCACGTATATAGAAACACATAAAAGCATACACGTACACACACACTTACCTTTTGTTGGCATGTGAGTACAGGCTATTCCACTCCTATGAGTGTGTGTGTGTGTGTGTGTGTGTGTGTGTGTGTGTAATGGGAATCAATGCCTCACTTGTTATCACAGGTGCGGTAGCTTGCCTTTCATGAGGTTAAATATTTGTCTCACTCACACACTCCTACACTCTCAGGGCTGGGAGGGATCATAAAAGTCACCTAGTCCAGCCACTCCTCTGATGTTTGAATTGCTTCTTACAATGTCCTGGCTAGGTGGCCCTGTGGCCTGTATTAAAATACTCCGAATGACAAGAAGTTCACTGGCTCCTGCGATAACCAGTACTATTTTTCCATCTTGTTGGAATCCATAGTCAAAGCTAATGCCAGCTCTTCCAGGCTAATAGGGAGCATCCATTTGAATTAAGCTTTAAAGCCATTTTTGGTAGGAAGAGCTCTTTTCAACATGTCTGACAACACTGTCTCTACAAGAAGAATTTACAAATTATAAGAATATGCTCCAACAGGAAAAATAGGCAAGGAGTACACATTATTAATTTACAAAGGAAGAAATACCAATAGCTATTAAAGCAACAATACAAATTCTCTGTTAGCTTTCAGATTGGTAAAGCTAAAATTAACTCTGAGGATACTCAGGATTGAGGAAGAAGGTGTAAATAGGGGAAAGGGCAGTCTCCATCACAGCTGGTGAAGTGTGAACTCATAAAAATAACTTTTGTAGAAGTCAATTTAGCAATATGGATCAACATTAGAAATGTGCACAGTGACCCAGAAATCCCGCTTGTGGGATTTTATCTAGATTTTTCTTTGGCAGATAATCAAAGAAGCACACAAATACATATGTGGACGCATGTGTATATGTACGTATTCATGCACACATGTGTGTACCCATAACTGCATTGCTATTATACCATAACATCGGTAGTGATTTCAGTGGTGTACTGCAGAGTTATTTAAGAGGATTATATGGTGCACCTGGGTGGCTCAGTCGTTTAGTGTCTGATTTCGGCTCAAGTCGTGATCTCACGGCTCATGAGTTTGAGCCCCACATCAGGCTCTGTGCTGACAGCTCAGAGCCTGGAGCCTGCTTTGGATTGTGTGTCTCCCTCTCTCTCTGCCCCTCTCCTGCTCACACTCTGTCTCTTTCTCCTTCAAAAATAAACATTAAAAACATAATCATAAAATAAAAGGATTATATATATGTATATAGATGTATACTATATATAACGTGTGTGTGTATGTGTGTGTATATATATTATATATTGGATGTAATATATAATATATATATAGGGAAATACATTTCATAGAGATGTGTGTGTATGTATATATATATATATATAATATATATATATTATGTATACATAGGGAAATACATTTCAATAGAGAACTATATCTAAGACATATTTTTGAGTGAAATGCCATGTTACAAAACAGCATGAATAGCATAGTCTCATTTCCATAAAATTTATATATCTTAGTCTCTAAATTCCACTATGAAAGAAGCAATCATTTATGTGTATATGTGTGCATACATACATATATCTGTATATATATATCAGAATTCTTGACATATAATTCACATATCATAAAAGTAATCATTTTAAAGTGTCCAATTCAATGGTTTCCAGTATATTCACAGAATTATGGAACCATCAACACTAATCTTAGAACCCTTTCTAAATGACTCCAAAAGAAACCCTGTGCCCATTAACAGTTACTCCCCATTTCCTCACATCCTCAGTTTCAGTCTCTACCTCCTCTCTGTATGGATTTGCCTTTTCTGGACATTCCTTAAATGGAATCATACAACACAACTACCTTCTTTCATTTACCATGTTTTCAGATTTCCTGTATGTTGTAGCATGGATCAATACTTAATTTCTTTTTATGGCCAAATAATGTTCCATTATATGGCTATACCACATTTTTTTTAATCCATTTATCACGTGGACATTCATCAGGTTGTTTCCATTTTTGGCCCATAATGAATAATGCTGCTATGAAAATTTGTGTATGGGTTTTTGTGTAGACATAGTTTTCAATTCTCTTGGATATATAATATTATATATATATATATATATATATATATATATATATGTATATATGGTGGTAATTCTTGGGTCAAATGGTAACTCTATGTATAAAGATTTTGAGGAGCTTCCAAACTGTTTTCCAAGTGGACTGCACATTGTTACCTTACCAATCACACATGAATGAGAGCTCTCATCTCTCCGCATCTCTATACTTCTTATTGTGTGCATTTATTTTATTTATTTTTTGTGGTTTTTAAAATTTATTTATTTATTTTATTTATTTTAATTTACATCCAAATTAGTTAGCATAATTGAAACAATGATTTCAAGAGTAGATTCCTTAATTCACCTTACCCATTTAGCCCATCCTCCCTCCCACAAGCCTCCAGCAACCCTCAGTTTGTTCTCCATATTTATGAGTCTCTCTCTGTTTTGTCACCCTCCCTGTTTTTATATCATTTTTGTTTCCCTTCCCTTATGTTTCATCTGTTTGTCTCTTAAAGTCCTCATATGAGTGAAGTCATATGATTTTTGTCTTTCTCTGACTAATTTCATTTAGCATAATACCCTCCAGATCCATCCACGTAGTTGCAAATGGCCAAGATTTCATTCTTTTTGATTGCTGAGTAATACTCCATTGTATATATACCACATTTTCTTTATTTATTCGTCCATCGATGGACATTTGGGCTCTTTCCATACTTTGGCTATTGTTGATAGTGCTGCTAAAACATTGGGGGTGCATGTGTCCCTTCAAAACAGCACACCTGTATCCATGGATAAATGCCTAGTAGTGCAATTGCTGGGTCATAGGGTAGTTCTATTTTTAGTTTTTTGAGGAACCTCCCATACTGTTTTCGAGAGTGGCTGCGCCAGCTTGCATTGCCACCAACAATGCAAAAGAGATCCTCTTTCTCCGCATCCTCGCCAACATCTGTTGTGTTGCGTTTGTTAATGTTAGCCGTTCTGACAGGTGTAAGGTGGTATCTCATTGTGGTTTTGATTTGCATTTCCCTGATGATGAGTGATGTGGAGCATTTTTTCATGTGTCAGTTGGCCATCTGGATGTCTTCCTTGGAGAAGTGTCTATTCATGTCTTTCACCCCATTCTTCACTGGATTGTTTTTGGGGTGTTGAGTTTGATAAGTTCTTTATAGATTTTGGATACTAACCCTTTATCTGATATGTCATTTGACAAATATCTTCTCCCATTCTGTCGAGTGCCTTTTAGTTTTTGCTGATTGGTTTCCTTTGCTGTGCAGAAACTTTTTATTTGATGAGGTCCTATTGTGGTATTTTTGATTACAGCCACCTAGCGGGTGTGAAGTGGTTATACATAATATTTTTTTAATCAACCAAATCCAAGCCCAAGCCTTTGTCCCTCTGCTTTGGGATGAAATTCAAACTTTACAATTCTTGAGGCCATAATTTGTGGAAAGAATAAAAGAATGGGAAAGATGGAAGGAATCCTATAGTTTGGTTTAAGGTAGAGATGACCAGGAGAGAACACTAAAATATTAGAATGAACCAGACAGGAAAGGTCTCTTCTTCATTCTAGACCAAATGCCTGAAATCAGTTTGCTTGATGATCAAATTGCTGAACTTAGATGTTTGCCCAAAATATTTCTTTTAACTGTTATAGCAATTCATATAAAATGAGATGGTTTTAACAGATGTTAAAGATTCTGTAAAGTTTTAGTTGATTGGTTTTCATACCGTCTTCGGAGTACTATTTTAAGGAATATTCTACATGTAGATGCTAATGTTACAGGGTGATTTAATTTATGAAATATTTAATATTCAGAATTCATTATGAGAAGCCAAATTCTGTATTTCAAATATATATTCAAGCAGTTTGTATTGATTCTTTTCATCTTTTAAAACTAATATTCTACTTTGTCAACAATTTTGTATTTTTTTTAGGTTTCTTTTGCCAATTTTTAAAAGTATGCTCCATTGCCTTTTTAGTTTAATATTATTATTATTTACTTTTACCCATTCTTTAGCATTTTTTGGCTTTTATATCAATTCCTTTTTTAATCCCTTTAAAATAATTTCACAGTTATAGATAATGTATATCAAAATTTGAAGCATTAATCATATGAATCGTTTTAGTAATCCTCTCAAGGTGGCTTCAATTCCTTTGAACAGATTTATCCTTTCAAGTCCTATTTTCTTTACAAGCTCTTAGTAAGTCAGTATATTCCAACTGTTCTTTATTAGAAACCAAATTTTTGCCTTTCATAAAATACAAGAATTATATAATATTTGTTGCAAATCAGAGGATTTGGTGGGTTTTTTTTTTTTTTTTTTTTTGGAGTTTTATATTTAATTTGGTGTATTTTGGATTGAGTTGAGGCTCAGTGCAGTCATTTTGCCAAGTGGTTTTGCAGTAATTTGTCAGACCACCTTAGCTTAATGTCCATTTCATGTGGGATTCAAATTTCAGACACTGGCCATTTCTCAAATGCTTGAAACTGATGGAAAATTGTCATTTCATTAAGCAGATTTATGTAACTGTTAAGTATAAAAATGTGCAAAAGGTAACAATTTAACTCCTGGATATCCCGGATAGTTAAAAGTTAATGATTGATTAGGTGTCCATCATATGAACTTTCCCCAAATCTATTTTTCAGTAAACATTTTTGGAGAAAATTACAACTCCATGTACCAGACTGTGCCACTGTTAAATTAGGTTTGTCTAAATATACTTACTTGAGCATGGCCTGTCAGTGCCACCACAATCTGAATAAGCAGCATGTTATTCTTAGATAGTGTTCTCTGTGGAAATAAGTTTCAGTTAGTGACTGACCCAGGACAACGTAGTTAAATCAATGAAAAAGAAAATCAAAATAAATTCTTTTTCATTTCAAATACAAGGATTTCTTTTAGAGTTGGCTCCCAGTGTATGACTTCCCTATGATAGAATTTAGGATGCTGGTTAGAGCTTATATTTGATATTAAATTGGAGATTCTAAAGTGAGGCTCTGTATGAGTAGGTGTTCACTGTAGCTATGTGATGGGCATATGAGCCACTTCGGGAACTACAGCAGGCTCCCTCCCCAAAGCCGGTATGAAGCAAGCACAGTGATTGCTGACTGAAGGTGATAAACATGGCAATGGCATTATGGGCTCTGATTCTAGGAAACGTTCCTAGGGGCGGATAAGCCTTCCACATTCTGATGTAAGAAGAAGGGATGAATCCATTTGCCCCAGAGACCTTTATATGGGCTGAATTTTGCCCCCACCCACCACCAAGTTTCATACGTTGAAGTCCTGATTCCTAATGGCACTCCAGAACGTGACTGTATTTGGACATTGATCTTTAAAGAGTAATTAACTTAAAATGACATCATTAAGGGGTGCCTGGGTGGCTCAGTTGGTTAAGCGTCCAACTTCGGCTGAGGTTATGATCTCACGGTTCGTGGGTTCGAGCCCCGTGTCAGGCTCTGTGCTGACAGCTCAGAAGAGCCTGGAGCCTGCTTCGGACTCTGTGACTTCCTCTCTCTCTGCCCCTCCCCTGCTCACGCTCTGCTGTCTCTGTCTTTCAAAAATGAATAAATGTTAAAAAAAAATTTTTTTAAATAAAATAAAATGAGATCATTAAGATGGTCCCTAATCCAATACGACTGGTGTCCTAATGAAAAGAGGAGTTTAGGCATGTACAGAGAGAAGACCATGTGAAGACACAGGGAGAAGACGGCCACCTACAAGCCGAGGAGAGAAACCTCAGAAGAAATGAGCCCTACTGATAACCTTGATCTGAGGCAACTAGCCTCAGAATTGTGAGAAAATACATTTCTGTTGTATAAGCCATCCAGTCTCTGGTACTTTGTTATGGCGGCCCTAGCAAACTATCACAACTTTAATCTCAGACTCTCAGCTCTGTGACATATGGTATGGAACGGATTTTAATCAGTAATTATAAGCAGATATTCTTTCATTTTAAGACACAAAGCAGTGGTGTTGGGTCTTTTCTGGGCCAGTGGTTGTTAACAGGACAGATTTGGTGGAAGCTATTTCCTGTGCCTCTGTGAAGCATTCAAAGACAAACACTGCTGTTTCTCTCATGCAGGGTAGTGGGTTGTAGGCAGCAGTTCCAAGCGTGGCCTCCAGAGTTTAAGAGCACATACCTCATAAGGTGGTCATGAAGATTAACGTCATTAATATGTGTTAAGCAGTGCCTGGCACGCAATGAATGCAGTCTAAGTGGTCGTGGTTGTTTTTATGTGGAGTCAAAGTAATTGGAAATAACAGGGACCTCCTAAATTATCATTATTTCTTTTCCTCCTAAATTATTATTTCATGAGTAGTAATAAAAAACTAGATAATCAGCAGTGAGTAATAGGGTAAGTTCTAGTGGGAATGCAACAGCCTTGGTGTGGTGGGTAGCCCATCACCATTTGCTGCAACCTCTCCTCTTAATTTAGCACCTCTGCCTTTGGTATCTATTCTCTCCATTTCTTTTAATCTTTTACTAACTTTGCCCTTTGTTTTTACATATGTCTTTTTTGGCCCTTTTGATGCACTGTTTTCTTTCTTCTGAATCTTGAACGGTCTATATTTTCAGTCCTCACGTCTAGCACCAGAATCTGACTTGGGGCCTGCAGAATGCCCAGTTGTTTCTAGAATCTTCTCTATCTGGAGCCTATTTGAACAAAGTAAATCCTCTGCAACTTTCTAAATTAAAGAAAGATGACACTAATGTAAAAAATTACAGTGCCTCACAGGTTACCTCAAGGCTGAGAATATGATACATTTACAATTTCGAGTTTCAGATTGATGGTGTCTACATCCGAGGGTGGCTGATGTCCTGCTTTAGCTCATGGCAACTCCCTGACTTGATCTTTGATATCCAGGTATTTTCTGGCTTATTCAGGAGGGTTTAGAGATGGTAGGGTAGCTATCAGCCATTCTATACGTGAATTCAATTTAAATTCACTTATGAAACAAAACAAGAAAAAAAATCACAACAACCAATTCATAGAACTATTCTTTGAAGAGTGTATGTAGCAGGACTCAGAGGTAGAAAAGTTGAGAGTATCAGATTGAGGCACTTTTCTTTAACATGTCCCAGGAAGTGGCAATTGAATGGAGACCTCCAGTGAGCTTGCCTTGTGACGAGTTTAGGAAGTCAACAAACCTCACACCATCCTCCTCCTCCCCAATCACTCAGCCTGAGTGAGACTGCTATGGCTAGAATACTGCAGTCCCACTGGACACCTCATGGACTTCTAGCAGCAGGGCCCAATCCTTACCAGCAGCCAGTAAGGTTTGAAGTACATGGCATTTTGCTACAGCATCACGACTTTGCATCTTGTCTATGTGGATATTGTTCTTTGGAATTGTGCAGTGTGCAGCCTACACAACCATACACCGTAGCCCCCTTCCAATTCTGACTCCTATGCCTTAGCCCCTGTCTGAACATCTTCCACTGAGTACCTTGGCCCTCGGCTTCATTCTTGCTGACCTAGACTGTCTCTTAGGGGACTTTTCAAGGACTCTTAACCCCCTGCTCAGCTCCCCAACCCTGTCTCTTTCCGTTAGTACTTATCTGTCCTTTAGATGTTGGCCTTG
Source organism: Lynx canadensis (assembly GCF_007474595.2). NCBI lineage: Eukaryota > Metazoa > Chordata > Mammalia > Carnivora > Felidae > Lynx > Lynx canadensis. The sequence goes on along the minus strand of NC_044314.2, from coordinate 19,732,949 downwards.
TAAAAGATCACACTAACCTGAACCAATCAGTTTATGAAAAGTTGAGAATTGCTGCTGCTGACATTGTATATATAGTATGGAGCCTGGATCCTAACGAGATTTCAGTAGGACTTGTTAATATTACTCTTATTAATGTTATACTGTGTGTTGCTTTAGCCATGCTATTTGTCTTTTAACAGTTGTCTTTAGAGTAAACTATTGACTGAAGAAATGAATCTCTAAAAGTAGAATTCCCAGCACTGAAGAAGTTAATTTTGCAAGAAACCTTTATATAAGGATGATATGAAAGACCTAAAAACAAACAAACAAACAAACAAACAAACAAACACAGCCTAAAAAGATCACCCCTATTTGGTCTGCTACAGTATCAGAATTCTGTTATAGGCAGGTGGTTCCTTTAATAAGTGGGAATATTATGTAGTATGGTAGTTCTTAAACGTGAGTGAGCATCAGTTGAGTCCTGGACTGCATCCCTAAAGTTTCTGAGACATGAGGTCTGGGATGAAAGATTGGAAATTTGCATTTCCAACAATTACCCAGCTGATACTGATGATCGTGGCCTGGGACCACTTTGAGGACCACTCCTGTAGAGGCAAGAATAGTGGGTCAGCCAGAAGAGATACAAGTTCTAGTCCATCTGGATCTCCCAACATGTGAGATCCTAAACAAGTTTCTTAAATGTCCTGACCCCTGTCTTCTCATGTGTAAACAGGGGGGTGGCCTGGATAGTCTCCAGGTGTCCCTCCAGCTCAAATTCCTTCCAGTTCACATTCTGAGCTGATCATACCACATGGTCCAGGATGTGCTGGGGACCAGCCATGGCCTCACTTCAGGCAGCTTCCCCTCTTTAGGAAGATGCTCACTTCATTCACAGGTGCAGCTGCTGCCTTTGGGGGCCCGAACAAGGCTTTTCCCAACAGAGCAAGTCCTGGTGGCTCAGAGGCGAGAACTCGCTGGCTCTGGCCACTGCACCTGAAGACTCCACACCCCCCCTCCCCCCGCCCCCCCGCCTCAGGGCTTCTGTCCTGGAAATCCATCTGTGTTCTACCTACTCATCCCTCCCCTTCTCACCCTGCCCCGACAGCCACTCATCTTTTACTGTCTCCATAGTTTTTGCCTTCTCCAGAATGCCATATAGTTGGAATCATACAGTATGCCACCTTTTCAGATTGGCTTCTCTCACTTAGTAATGTGAGCTTCATTTCTTCCATATCTTTGCATGTCTGGCTGGCTCATTTCCTTCTTTCTTTTCTTTTAAAAATGTTATCTAAGTATAGTTGACACACAATGTTACCTTAGTTTCAGGTGTCCAACACAGTGATGGGCAAGTCCATAGGTTATATTAGGCTCACCACAAGTGTAGCTACCATCTGCCACCATGCAATGCTAGTGCAAACTGTGTCGTGCCTTTCATCCCCATAGCTAATTCATTCCACAACTGGAAACATCTGTCTCCCACTCGTCTTTATCCATTTTGCTCATCTCCCACCTCCCAGCCCTCTGAGAACCATCAGTTTGTTCTTTGTATTTATGAGTCTGTTTCTGCTTGTTGTTTGTTCTGTTTTTTAGATTCCACATGTAAGTGAAATTATATGGTATTCATCTTTCTCTGTCTGACTTATTTCACTTACATAATACCCTCTAGGTCGATCCATGTTTTGAAAATGGCAAGATTTCATTCTTTTTATGGATGAGTAATATTTCCGTTGACTATACATACTGCATCTTCTTGATCCATCGATCTATCGATGGACACTTAAGTTGGATAGGTCATTTTTTTTGACATTGAGTGATATGTCATTCGATGGATATACCATTATCTGGATATACCACAGCTTTCTTATCCATCTTAGCTGCTTCCAATTTTCGCAATTACGAATACAGCTGCCATAAACATCAGTGTGCGGATTTGTGTATGGACACATGGTTTCAACTCCTTTGGGTACTAAAGAGTGTGATTGCTGGATTGTCTGGTAAGTCTATGTAGGCTTTGTGAGAAGCTGCCTGAGTCCCCAGTTGGTGTGTACCATTTTGCATCCGCTCCAGCAATGCATGAGACTTCCTGTCAGTCCACATTTTGCCAGCATTTGGTGTTGTCAGTGTTCTCTCTTTTGGCTATTCTAGCACGTGTATAGTGGCCTCGCATCGTTGTGCTTAACTTGTTCTTAAGTTCAATAATTGCTTCCTCTCTTCAAAGCTATTCTTCTCTTCTAGTCAATAATTAATAATCATTAATGAAAATAAGCATTAAACTCACTAGTCTAGTAGTTCCTGAAATGGGCTCTTATCTTCTCCCCTTCTTTTTTTTTTTTTTTTTTTGGAAAGACAGGACAATATTTCCTTATATTCTGGTATCTTTCCTCCTCCCCATTATTTTTCAAAGACTTTTAACATTGTTTTTGAGATCACATTTGCAAGTACTCGGGCATCCAGGGATAGAATTTATCTGGGCCTGGAGATTTGAACACATCAACATGGTTAGTTGCAATCATCGCTCCAAGCTGTGTTCCCCTTCTCTCTTAGTGATATTATTCTGTCTTTTTAAGGTTAATGATCCTGATCTTATAGTAGGCACATAAGTAAAGCAGGAGTTAAGCAGGGTTGCTTTTATTTTCCTCTTTTATCCAGAAATAATACTAACCTATCAGCAACCATACGGCAGGGGAATGAACAATCAGAATGGAGACCTATTTAGGTGCTTGCTGGCTGGACGTCAGGTTACTTTTACTCCAAAGGAGACCTCAGGGTCCTCGGCTCATTCTTGTTCACCTAACTATGAACATAAGCCATTAGAGTGTGCTGTGTAATTAGTTCCGTAATACCGATAAGAACCTGTTTGGGCTCTGGATTATCTTTTTCTGGTTTGTTTTTGATTATACAACCAAACTGTTAACTCTTTGAAAACACAGACTCTTTCCTGTACCACTTTGCGTCATCCTAGCTCATAGCAACCTGTTTGTTACTGATATAGAGAAGCCAGCAATATTTTGATTATTCTTTAAGAAAAATCTAAGAATTAAAAAAAATTGCCACTGGAGCTTTTGTGCCTAATTATCCATGTATATAGAAGCATGTTTTTAACTATTACCATTGCCGTCCGCAATTTCCCCCATACATACAAACTCCTCCAAACATCTTGCAATTTCTACTTGGTCAAAATATATTTAAGAGTTTAAGCAAGGGGCACCTGGGTGGCTCAGTCAGTTAAGCGTCCGACTTCAGCTCAGGTCATGATCTCACAGTTCCTGGGTTTGAGCACCGTGTCAGGCTCTGTGCTGACAGCTCAGAGCCTGGAGCCTGCTTCGGATTCTGTGTCTCCCTGTCTCTCCCTGTCCCTCCCCCGCTCACGCTCTGTTTCTCTCTCTCAAAAACAAATAAACGTTTAAAAAGTGTTTTTTTTAAAAAAGAGTTTAAGCAAAGCCCAGCATCATATCTCTATTATTTCTATAGAAACTTGAACAGGGGAAAGTCTGCAGTTGAAGGTCTCAATAATCTCTGTTGGACACTTAATTCTTAGGGAGGTTTACTAAATACATCAGGTGCAATTATAAAACCGGAGCTCAAAGAAAGATAGGGAGAGGATCAGAGAATCAAAGTGGAAAGAAAAAAAAAAAAAAGAAGCAACCTCCAAATGACTCAGCCCCGTGTGTCATCACATTTGTCTTGCAGAAATGAATGGTTTAATGGGTCCTGTATCTCAGGTCAGCAGGCTCGGCCAGCCGATGGGGCTCTGGCTATTCTCGGGTGGGCTGGCAAGCGAGACACCTACTAGTTTAAGTTCCAAAGGTCTCCTGAGTCATATTACAAATACATTCCTGGGGAATTTCATTGAGGTGCTTTTAAAGCAGTTTATGTGCACTGCACTGCAGTAATGGGTAAACTGGTTATTTTGACACATTGCAAAAGAATGTTTTTGAAAAGAGGAACACTCCTAGTGAAAACAGACACATGATTGAGGGATATTTCATTGTAGCTGAACTCAGTGTTGATGTAGGTGTTTAAACAGCCAGTTCCCAGCTCGCTATTTAAATATCTATATACCGAATTAGTTGTTCACCAGGGGGAGATGTTGGAGAGACGCAAAAATGATACAATTAAGTTACAAATATAGGAGATACAGTCCAAAATATCCCTACTGTCCTCTTTTTCTTCTTTAACGAGTGTCATTATATTTTGATGTGTTTAATAATACAGCAGAGGTTAAATGAAACATGAAAAAGGGATGTACATTAAAATTGAGATAACTCTTCCTTCAGTGAAGTGGAACCCAGCAGATGTAGCAGCACACTGTAATTGCTGCCTGTTTCCTGTCAGTCTGATTAAGTTGCATTGTCCCGGCTCCAAGTGTAAGAATCAGTGGCTTCCCATAGGGCACAGCATGGGATGACGGGCTGAGGCAGTGGCATAACTACGTGCGCCTCCTGCTTCTCCTGGTAATAGTGTAGACATACAATATACATTGATGACATATAAAATCAATAGGCTGTGGAGTGTATTAAGAGCACGCTGTAATCCATCTTCTCAAAGTTACATCCCAGGAAAGCCAAATAAACAATAACACCCTGAAATCTGAGGCCCGGTCGACCAACCTGTTAGCTCCAGAGCCAATGACTGGAAGGCTCATTTTTTAAGAAACATATATAAGTTTAGCTGCCATCTCAGTTTGACAAAATCCGAGATCTGTCTAGCGCTTTTAATTCTAACCCCCATCCCAACTGTGTATTGTGGTTTCCGAACCATCCAGTCAATTGAAAAAATATTTATTGGGCACAAAAGGAGGTCCAACATTGTGCTAGGATTTGTAGGGAAGAGATCCCAGAAAGGTTCTGATCCACTTGGGGAGACAACCCCAACTATAATATGGAACAATTAGAGAACTATAAAAGATACACTGTGTGAGCGAAGGGGCAGGTTGGCATGCCCTGGAGCAGTGGGAAAGACCTCGTGGAGGGTGTAGCTTGAAATGGGCCTTGGAGGACACAAAGGGTTTAGGTAAGGGGAGGGGAAGAGGGAAGGCATTACCACACTGTGAAATCCTGATGACCAAAGCTGTGCTGGTCCAAATGAGCTTGGAAGGACCTGGAAGGGCTCTGCATAACTGGAATGGATGGTATAGGAAGCAAGTTCAATAGGGTTTATTGTATGAGTATCCCAATAAAGCACCACCCAGGAGTGATCTTTCACCCTCTATAGAAATAAAATATCATTACAGCTATCAATAGAAGCTACTGGCTTACTTTAGTTCCGATGCAACTGATTTCGTTTCACTGAGAAAGTCTCTGATGTGCATTTTCGTATCTAATTTAACAAAAGGCATGGCCGCAATAGAAATGGTTGAAAAATGAGAGGAAAGCCATCATTTCACTTGGATATTTGGTCCCTGTGAAGTGATTTGAGCAAGATGTGTCGACCTCATGTAAATATAGCCGATGCTGACATATGATAAGTGAATCAAAATACACTGTATTATGTTGCATGTCAACAATTTGGACTTCTCACCTAAAAGGGGGTATAAGGATGTTCAGTTCTGGAATCTGCCCTCCATGTGCTTATTTCCTAAGATCTGGGAGAGCAGATGAGAATTATATATGATTATATATAAATAATGCATAATAACATAAATAATAAATATATACAAATAATAATACTACGTAGACAGAGCTAAGAGGATGGTGTCTAAGGAAATTCAGAGGTGGGAGGGGTGACTAACAACTTCCAGCAATCAGTGCATGTTATTTCTTGTATGCAGGTTTGACTCTAGTTTGACTTCAAGTTCTTGTCCTTAGGCAGTACATTTCACTTGGGGTCCTGGCAAGTAAGTTCCTGGCTGTCAACAGAGCTTTGACTTAATAACTTGCAATCTAATGAGAAAATTTCAGACCTTGCAAAAGAGGGAAAAAAAAAAAAAAAAAGATCAGCCAGTCAATTGATTATTAATAGTGTGTAAGGGCTTGAAATAACTGTGGAATAATCATGGTCCTTCATATGTCCAGTAAAGGACTATATCCTTTGAGCTGTGTAGACACAAATTGACTGAAATGAGACTGAATTAACTGGATTCATTTGTATAGCAGCTCAGACAGAAAGAAGCCAAGCTGTTTTAGATACTCTTCATGACTCTAACCTGTTTCCCTAGCTCATCCTCCTTGAGCATGACTGGAGAAATTCCAGGGACCCTTCAGTAATTTCACACTTCATACTCTCAGGAGAGTTTATACCGGCAATACTATTGGCTTCTCTGTGGAAGCTGCTTTTTCCTTTTCCCTGGTTCCGGGGGATTGCCCTGTGGTTCTCTGTGATCAACATCCTGCCCAGGAATGGACAGATCTGATGGTCATGACCAGGTGACATGGGTCAGCATCTCTTGCAAGGTTTTTTGTTTTGGTTTTTTAAGTATCTATTTATTTATTTTTGAGAGAGCGTTAGAGCAGGAAAGGGGCAGAGAGAGAGGGAGAGAGAATCCCAAGCAGTCTCTGCACTATGAGCATGGAGCCCAATATGGGGCTCAAACTCACAGACTAGGAGATAATGACCTGAGATGAATTGGACACTTAACCGACTGAGGCACCCTGACACCCCTCTTGCTGGAAGGTGTTAACCCCTGGGATGTTTTTTGCTCCTTCCTATGTCGGTCTCAGTGTTCATTGAGGACGAACAGTTAATCTCTTCTCATCTACAAAGCCGATTTACATTTTTGGTTGCCATATGTATTTCTAACCAGTCTGACATAAATTTCTGGTGGGAATGGTATCAAAGGATAATACCATCAACTATTTTTGAAATAGCTCTTTCCCTCACGCAACAGCCATTAGTTGTTGGACCAAGCTGGTATGACTCTATCCTTTCTTTTATAGCATACACTTTTTTCAGTGATATCTTGGTCCTTCTTAAAAATAGACGCATGACAGAACCATATACTCTACTGCCCTACACAAATCACATATAGTGTCTTTCACGTAATGCTTTCTCCTTAAATCAAGTGAGGATAACATTTATTAGGAGATTCTTCCTGTTTGGAAAGCAAATTGCTTGCTAGAGAGGAAAATACAAAAGCACAATACAGGACAATGATGCCTCATGCATATATAGTCCTGAGGTAACCTCAGTGTAAGGTTTCTCAATGTCGGCAGTGTTGACATTTTGGGCCAGACAGTTCTTTGCTGTGGGCACCTGTCATCTGTATTATAGGACAGTTAGCAGCATCCTTGACTTTTACCCACTATAGGTAAGTAACACCTCTCCTACTATGACAACCAAAAATATTTCTAAACATTGCCAAATGTCTCCGGGGTGAGGAGTGGGGGGGGGGGGGGACACAAAATTGCCTAGCTGAGAATCCCTGCTTTAGAAAAGTTACTAAAATATATATTTTTAAAAACGTAGAACTATTCTACAACAATCATGTTCCCAAATTGAGCAAACATCGCTGGCCTGGAACTAGAACTAAAACTAAGAATTTTGGAAAGGTCATCCAATCACTATAAATCTTTTCAGGTTTTCTACAAATTAAAGGAATTTCACATAAAATCTCCATATCAGCTGGTAATCTTTGTGAAATGCCAAAGAATGTGGAAAGAGAAGTTTGTGAGCTATGGAATGGTAGGATTGATAAACATTCCCAGCAAAGTTATACAGCATATCATTAAACAGGTGGTTTAATTTAGAAAAGAAACTGTAATTGTAGGCACTATGATGGGTTTATGAGAACTAAGCAAACAACCTAATTTCTTTTTCTTTATCTTTTGGATACAGTGCTAGTTTGGGTAGTACTCAAACACCAACTAGAGATACACAGCAATACAATTCTGATGCTGACCACCTGGGGTGAGCATCCATTTTGGTAAATTAAGGGCTGGGTCTTCCATAGGATTGCCCTCACTTCAGATGCAAGGGGAGTCTTCTGGACACGCCCACTTCTGGCAAACTGGCTTCTTCTAGTCCAGGAGGTTTCCATGACCAACCCTGCCTCCCCCACCCCCAGGTTTGATAATTCACCAGAACTCCTCATAGAACTCCAGAAAGTGCTACCCTTACAATTATAGTTTGATTATAAAGAATGTGCATAAGACAAGTTCTTGGAAAGAGTACAGAACTTCCAGGCCCTCTTCCTTTGGTGTCAGGACCATCACTCTCCCAAAACATTAGTGTGTTTACCAGCCAGGAAGCTCCACTGAGCTCTGGTTTTTATTGGGGTTCAGGCATGATTAAATTGTTGGCCATATGATTGAATTCAATCTCCAGTACTCCTCCCTACTCTGAAGGTTGAGGAGGCTGAAAGTCTCAACTCTTAATCTTGTGGTTAGTCTTTCTGGTGACCAGCTCTTTTCCTGAAGCTATCTGGGAGTCTACTAAGTCACTTCATTAGCATAACAAAGACACTCCTTTCACTCAGAAAATTCCAAAGGCTTTGAAGCTTCCTGCCAGGAACCTGGGACAAAGACCAGATGAATTCTTTATTATACCCCAGGTAGATAGGGGGAATTGAACAAATCCAAGTTATCTTTACTTTAGCAAGACAGTTGATAGAGTGTCTTCCCATCTTAGTGGAGAATATGTAGAAATATTAGCTAGTTAATAGTATGGTCAGTGGAATTCATAGTTAGTTAAATAATTATATCCAAAGGGTATTATATAATAGATTAACCTGGAAGAATAAAAATTAAACTGGACCAAAGAAGGCATGCCTATCAAATTTCCAGATGACATACAACTATGAGGGGGACCTAATGTTTTAGAAAAAACAAATAAATATTCAAAAGGACTTCACTCATAAAAGCAATACAAACACATACATCTCTGTAGTCACCAAGGACTCAGGTTCCTTCCATCTTTCCTCTCTATCATCTTTGCTTTCCATTCTCAAGGTTACTTTATGGTTCAAGATGATTGCTGGGGCTTCAACCATGACATTCATATTCCAGGCAAGAGGAGAAAAGGGGAAAATGAGTACATCTCCCAGCTGCCTTAGTTTCCTTTAAAAAACCTTCCCAGAAGTTCCCACCAACTTTTACTTCCAACTCACGAGCTTGTGGTTAGTCACTTAGCTGCAAGAGAAGCTGGGAAACATACTTTTTTTTTTTTTTTTTTTAAAGCTGAGCATAAGGCTGTCCTACCTCTAAAACTAGCCAATCAACTAACCAGCCAACCAACCAACCAAACCAATAAATAATAAACTTCAACATCCTAAAAGCCTGAAATAGGACAGAAGCTAACAAAGTGAAACTAACAAGATGAATGAATTATCTTGACTTTATGTTCAAATTAGTTAAAAATGATATCAAATACCACTTCTAAGTATAGGTGAAAAAGTTTGCTAAATAAAATATTACCAAATGTAATCCAGCAATGTAGTGAAGCAATATAATACTTGTCAGAGTAGGGATTATTTCAAAATGCAAAAATGGTTTAATATCTAAATCCACTTTGTCACTCCTTTGCTCAAAATTCAGGTGTCTAGGCTCCTCTTTTGATTCAGGCAATTTTTTCCCCCTTCGGAATTAAAAGCAATGCTACAATGAGTATACAGGCAGTACTGTGATACTATTTTTTTTTTTTACATCATTTAGAACAATTCATAGTTAAAATTCTTGAAAATGGAATTGGTAGGTCAGAGTGCAGGTGCATTTTACATTTTGTTAAATTGACGATCTGCCCTTCAAGAAGACAGCATTGATTCACAGTTGAAGGCGTTGTATAGGAGTACCTGTTTTTTCATAACTTTGCCTTGGTTATTATCATATTAAGAAAAAAAAAGTTTGGGGCGCCTGGGTAGCTCAGTTGGTTAAGTGTTCGACTTCAGCTCAGGTCATGATCTCGCGGTTTGTGAGTTCGAGCCCCTCAATAGGCTCTGTGTTGACAGCTCAGAGCCTGGAGCTTCAGATTCTCTATCTTCTTCTCTCTTCCCCTCCCCTACTCATGCTCTGTCTTTCCGTGTCTCTCAAACGTAAATAAACATTAAAAAAGACTAAAAAACAAAAAAACAAAAAAAAAGTTTGATAATGAAAAAATAGAAAAAAAGTTGAGCTTTATTTTAGTTTTAATATTGCTTTATAAGAAAAATTATCATATTACAAATGCCTATTGCTTATTTTCTTCCCTCTTCCATATAGCTAATTGTCCTGTCTTTTTTCATCTTTTTCCTTTGATGTGGAGAAATACTTTCTATGTTAAAGATACTTTTCTCAGTTTGTTATTTACCTTTTAACATTTAACATTAGTGTTAAATGAAGAGCAATTAGTAAACTTGATAACTGAAGAGTTAGACCATATTTCCAAACTGGAAGCATCAGTTCTGTATATTCACATATTCATATGTAGATTTATGCCACTCCTAAACAAAAGTTCAATAAGATATTTTTGGAACGTTACAAAATGAGTTGAAATTGAACCTGAAAGAAGTAACTAACCAAGAAGAATTGGAAAAGGGAATATGATGAAGGGAAGTTGACTCATAAGTATTGAAATATATTATAAAGGTGGAATAAATAAAATAGCAAAACAAACTGTGCACAAACAGGCAAAAATGGGCAAAATTAAAAGCCCAGAAATTAACTCTGGTAGTTAGTAATTCATAAAAACCAACAACTTAAAACCAGTGAGGAAAATGCACATCACTTAAAAAAGAGAGAGAAACAAAGAGGGGGGACTGGAAAATTATGATCCAGTTATTTTGTTAAACATGTAGTTAGATCCTCACACCATACTCATGGCTAGCTTAGAGAGTTAAATGTAAAATGCAAAACAGCAACAAACTAGGAAAAAATTGTAAATGAATGTATATTTTGTTTTGTATAAGATACAACTTTTTTTAGGGGCGCCTGGGTGGCTCAGTCAGTTTTAGCAGTTGAGTCGTGATCTCACCATTGTGGGACTGACCCCTGTGTTGGCCTCCACATTGAGCATGGAGACTGCTTAGGATTCTCTCTCTCCCTCTCCCTCTGCCCCTGTCCCCCTGCTCTCTCACTCTCTTTCAAAATAAATAAATAAATAAATAAACAATTTCTAAAAAAAGATACAGTCTTTATAAACAGAACAGTTTTAAACAGTAAAGAAAAAAATCACAGAAGAAAATTTTCATATGGTGCATTATGTAAAAAGCAAAATTTCCCAACCTCAAAACACCATAAACACAAATACAGGCAAATCACAAGCTATGAAAAATACTCTTAATACATAAAGAATAATAATAAATAGATGCCTAACCAATAGGAAAATGGACAGAAATGTGGCAAAGCAATATAGGAAACAGAAAGTTCGGTGACCAATAAAGATGAAAATGTTGTCCTTGCTACTAATCAAAAGAATTCAAATTCACACAGTAGAGAGATAATATTTTTTACCTAATTTTGCAAATATTTCAAAAATGATAATGGCATTGTTGGCAAGGGTGAGGTGCGCCTCTAGTCAGAATGTACATTGTTTTAGGCTTCTGGAGGGCAATATAGCAATCTATATATCAAAAGTTATACATATAGTTCCCTTTCTACCTAGTAATAATATGGTTAGCAAATCATTTCAAAGAAATGATCAAATATATATTCAGGATATATACATACATATCGCTATATGAATTGCTTACTATAGTATTATTATTTTTAATATTTATTCATTTTTGAGAGACAGAGACAGAGCATGGGTGGGGGAAGGGGCAGAGAGCAAGGGAGACACAGAATAAGAAGCAGGTTCCAGACTCTGAGCTGTCAGCGCAGAGATCATGATCTGAGCTGAAGTCAGAGGCTTAACCAACTGAGCCACCCAGGTGCCCCCTAGAGTATTATTTTAAAAATTTGTAATGAGGTATTTAAAAGTTACGAAAAACATGAAGAGTAAATCAGTGAATGCCCATGTGCCCAGCATCTGTTCTTTATATGTTGATAAAGAAATAAATCATTATCAATAGAGTTGAAACCCTTTGTGTCTCTCTTTCCCAATGTTTTCACCCACTTCCCCTCCAGAAGTGAATGTGGTATTTAAAATTACAATGGGCACTATTTAATTACAAACTTCCCATATGTCCAAGTTTGAGGGAATTGGTGAAATAAATCATGATACCTTAAAGTGGTGAAATATTATTTATTAAAATAAGGAACTAAGATCTATTTTTATTATTACACATATATACAGACACATTATTGGACATTTAGGAAAACAGTGTCAAAATGAAACAAAATTATAAAATCACCCACAATTCCACCAAATGGATATAACCATTATAACTTTTGATGTAGTGTGTGTTGGTCATTTCATCTTATTGTTTTAAGGTTTATTTATTTATTCATTTTGAGAGAGATCGAGCATCCATGAGCTGGGGAGGGGCAGAGAAAGAGAGAGAGAATCCCAAGCAGGCTCTGCGCTGCCGTTGAGGCCCAATGCATGGGCTCACTCTCGTGAACCCCAAGACCATGACCTGAGTGGAAATCAGGAGTTGGTCTCTTAACTGACTGAGTCACCCAGATGCCTCAGTCATTTACACTTTTAATAGTTACTATTTAGAAATGAAATCAAACTCTACACATAGTCTTAAAATACACTTTTCCTCTTAGCGATCCTCAATAGAACCATTTCACTTTACAAAATATTCTCTTAGAATTTAACAGCTGTGTGGTATTTCACTGCATGGCTGAGTGTTTACTCCATTTTTTGATATTTTTGTATTATTTCAATTTTTCCTTGGTATAAATGAAACTGTGGTAAAGTTCTTTGTGCCTGAATCTTCGCTATATGACAAGAGTTACTTATTCGGTAAATTCCTACAAGTGAAATTTTTTTTTTAAAATTTTAAACAAAAGCTATCATTCTTTAGAAGAACATTTGTGACGTGATATATTGCAAAGTAAAAAAGTAGTCTACAAAAATAATATATACAGTATGAATTTTCAAATGTTAAAAGATGTATGCAAATGAAAAGCTGGAAGGAAATACAGTATATCAAAATGTTAACAAGGTATCTCTGGGCAGGTGGATAATGAGTTATTTTTATTTGCTTCTTTATACTTTTCTGTTCTTCATTTTATCCACAGTAAGCATATATTGTGTTTTAGATCAGAAACAAAATAATAGTTTTTCAAATAATTGAATAAATATTGAAAAAATTAACAATTACCAAGAAAAAAAAAGAAAAGAAAAAAAAAGAAAAATTGCCTAAGTACAAGTTTTGGTCAGGTTTCACAGCTGTCCTTGTGAGAAAGATCTGGAGGTTATAGTGAACCACAAGCTCAAAGTCAACAAGATATTAAAGCTGTTTAAGAATAAAATGCATATTACATTGTCTAGAACAGAGCGAAATAATAGTCCTTGCACAGTCTAAGTCTGTGGGACTGCAAACACCACACTGTATTCGATAGAGATGATATGATGTGTTCAGATAAGTGGCAGTGGGTTGTTAAGACGGGTCGGAAGCTGATACAAATTACTGGGCCCAGTCATCCAGAAAGGCACCAGGGGCTGATTATATTGTATATCATCACAAATCCACTGTTGCTGGGGATGCCTGAAAAACGAATTTTTTTCATTAGGGTTCTAACCCCTCTCTTGGCATCCTTCTCTTTTGAGAACAGAAGAAACTAGAAGTCTGAACCATGGTGTTGAAGGAGGAATGGTAAACTCAAGTTGAATCAAAGCCAGCGTTCAACTCTAAAGGGATACTGTCTGGGGAATGGGGCACTCAGACTTTGAAGCTGATGATTATTAGAAAGAGGCAAGTTACTGCCCTGAGATTGTAGTTTTGGAACAGGCATTGGCAGAACGCTCCCTCCCCAGCAAGACTGGGTTAAGTTTTCTGGGGATGGCAGGGTCCAATCCCATAGCTATGCTGTGGAACACAGCAAAGGCTTACCCCCCACAAAAATGCCCTTACTCAGGACCCAAACTAGTGTCACTGTCACAAGTAGGACAGCAGGAAATGTAAAATGTCGGTATTTTTCTACTAAACGAAATTTTTGTCTTCAATTACCATCCTGTCTAGTGGTAGAACACTTAACCAGGTTCACCTTTGTTTAGTAAATTCCTGATCACTTCAGCATTTTTACTCACTTTGGGTCTATTCACAGACACTTTCAGACTCTGTTTTTCTCCTGTGCCCTGGGGTGAGGACCTACCTGGTTCTGTCCAGTCCTTCTCTCTGGGATAAGAGTTTTTTCCTGGTAGCAGCTTTATGGTTGGGAATCACTTGCCAGGTTTGGGAGTCCTAACTGACCCCTGAATTCCTCACCCCTTATTCTGCCTCATCATAGATTTGCTCTGCTCTGTCTGCCCATCTGGAATCAGACTCTGGGGCGAATCCCCCAGGAAGCACCTTGTCCCAGATCCCAGATCCCAGCTGGATCCTGATTCCCTCACCTCCCCATCTACTCTTCCTGGGCTCTAGTAAATTCACAATTCTTCATTTTTAGCAACAATTATTCTATTGCTGTTTTATCCTTATACAAGAACACTACTGGCACTCTATATTTTACTGGGTAAAACCACACATTCTCATTTCCTTCCTTGATTTCAGAAATTTTAGTAACATAATTGCACAGAGTTTGATAGAAATAAGATTTCATCATCAATCTCCTTGAAGTGATTTAAATTATTTTAAAGCAAAAGGAAAGGTAGTATGTAAAATTAGGACATCTTTCTGGTATGTTTATCATGCAAAAGAAAATCCAGAGATAAACGCAAAATGAAACCATCTCAAAAATGGCAAATATGGAACACTTTAAGGAGCAAACCATGGGAACAGATGGGCAAGCCAAAAACTTACAAGTTTGTCAACTTCTAAAGTAAGCTAACTGAATTATTGGTAGATATGATTTGTGTCATATTGGGAGAGAGTGAACTGACCAAGAGCATATCTCAAAGAACAGTGACAGTTATTTTAATGGAGAGAGAAAGATCTGGTATTTAAAAAATAGGAAATTGATACTACTACTTATTCAGTAGCATTTGTTGACTATATTGGAGAGGCATACACACACACATGAGAGAGAGAGAAGGGGGAGGGGGGAGGGAGAGATCCTAACATACTGCCTGTCAATAGTAGAGGCTTAACTAATATTTGCTGAATGAACACAGTGGGGTTAGTTGAAAGTCCAATCGTTCCAAATGGGATTCATTGAAAAACCCCCCTCTCAAACAGGTTAAGTTCAATTAAACAGGTATTTCTTGGAAAGGAATCTCTTTTTGTGTGTGTTGGAACTTTTTAGGTCATATTTGCAAGGTTGGTCGTCAGCAGAGATATAGTCACTGGCCAAAACTGATACTTATGATGATTGGCGTCTGTTCAGGTTGATTGATGCTGGTGTAGCACTGGTAATTTGCTACAGTATTGTGACTAGCATCTCTGCATCTGTATCAACCAAAAGAGATCTCTGATGTAGATGCACAGTGAACAAATGGGGAAGGGATGGATGTGGCATTGATGGTATTGGAAAAACTGCCTAGCTATTTTGGGGGAAAACGGATCCTCACTTTACAACATGGTAAATTATAGATACGATAAAAACTTAGATGTAAAAAGAAATTCATTATAAAAATGCAAGTAGAAAAATAGGTGAAGATCTGATGTTCTGTAGACCAACAGAAAGCAAAGAAAACAACCATCAAGATGTGTTTGTTACATTGATCTAAGTAAAAATTTTACATTTTGTATATCAAAAGTCATGAACAAAATGAAAAGGCAAAGAATAAGATGGGAAAAAGATCTTTGCCACTATCACCAAAAAAGGACTGATGCAATGGGTTTATATAAATAGATTAAAAAAGCATTAAACCTTGGGGCTCCTGGGTGGCTCAGTTGGTTAAGTGTCTGACTCTTGATTTCGGCTTAGGTCATGATCTCAAGGTTGTGAGTTTGAGCCCCATGTCCGCCTCCATGCTAAGCATGGATCCTTGCTTGGGATTCTCTCTCTCCCTCTTTCTCTCTCTGCCCCTCCCCCTGCTTGTGCTCTCTTTCTCTCAAAATAAATAAATAAACATTTTTAAAAAACTGCATTAAGCCTTCCATAAGAAAATAGGCAAAGGACATTAATAGGTAATTCACAAAAGAGGAAATGGCTAGTGAACATCCGAAAAAAGTTGCTCAATGACAGTAGTCTCAGGTAAACACAAATAAAACACCAAAACCTTTTTAACCCATTGAATTAGAAATTTTTTTGGCAATGATATTAGTCATCACTGGGGACAATAGGATGACTGGGGACAATAGGAGAGAGAGAGAACATTCTTTATAGATCACCGGGAGGATTGAACATTGCTGCAACTCCTCCTAAAACTCCATTTGACCATATATTTCAAGAACCTTAAAAAAGATTTATATATATGGATCTAGTAGTTCTAATTATAGAAGTCTATCCTACAAAAGAATCTTAAACTCAAAGATTTATGCACATAGATTATCATTTTACATAATTTACAGTAGCGAAACCGGAATCCACAAACATTCCACGAGGCAGAATTATGTTATATTGGTATGATGTAAAATTAGGCAGTCATTAAAAATGAAGCAACAAGTAATTTTTAGTGACATGGGAGAGAATAAGTATAAAAAAGCAGAACGCAAAATTTTACACACAATAGTTTCCAACTGAGGTTAAAAAAGAACAAAAAGGTAAAAAGACTGGAAAAAAAATCACCAAAATATTAACAATGGTTAACTCTTGGTGGGAATAAAGGTGTTCTTGTTTTCTTCTTTATAATTTATTGTCATTTTATACTCATGCTAAGTTGTTTACAATGAGATGTTTTACATTCGTCATCAGAAAAAAAAATCATTATTTTAGAGGAAAATCTCTAAAATTAACCTTAGCTTTTCCCTGACAAACGACACCCAAGGAAAAAAATTTGATGACATTTTGCTTTGCAATTCTTTTTATTTATTTATTTATTTATTTATTTATTTATTATTTATTTAAACATTTATTTATTTTTGAGAGAGAGAGAGAGAGAGAGGGAGCACCCTAGTGGGGGAGGGGCAGAGAGAGAGAGAATGGGGGACAGAGGATCTGAAGCAGACTCTGTGCTGACAGCAAAGAGCCTGACGTGGGGCTCGAACTCACGATCCGTGAGATCATGACATGAGCCAAAGTCAGACGCTGAACCCACTGAACCACCCAGGTGCCCCGCAATTCTTTTTAAAGCGGGATTTCACAGTTACATTCAAACACAAGCCCCAAGGTAATAACTTTTTTTTTTTTTTGGCAGAGGAGAAGTAATAATAAGCAGGCAAAAATTATGTATATTTAGTTTTGTGGGTTTTTTTAAACAATTGTTAAAATGTGTCTATTAAACAACATTGAAGAACAAACATTCCCTTAGCTCAAGGTTTAAGTAAGAAACACAAACACTTTTGTCTCATGTCACCTTTATTAGCTCTTTCAAAAATTACACAGGGGCATTATGGTTCAGACTTCATTTCTCGCAGTTTCTGCAAGTATTGTTGTTTGAGCTCAAGATCAGGATGATTTATGATGTGGAGAGAAGTTTCTCCATGCTTTTCAGAATCATTCTCCTCCACCTTGTCAGACCTTCATGGCTTGCTTTCATAGCTGTCTGTCCTCTCCCGGAGCCACTGTACTTTCGCACAGTAGTGAGAAGCCCTGTCTTTCCCCCAGAGCCAGCCCCAGGCAAAATTGTCGAAGAGCTGAAGTTAGTGGCACTTCCTTTCTCCAGCCCCACGTCTGGTGTATTCCCACCCTCTCAAAATCTGCTCTCACATGCTTTAATCACACTAAGCGACACTAACACTTTTGAGTATCTACTATATACCAGGCATTCTGTTCGGGGCTTTCACCCACACCATTTTATTTTATCCTCACAATAACCTTGCAAAGGTTTATCTGCCTCATGTTACAGATGAGGGTGCTGAAGCCCAGAAAGGTTAAGAAAGTTGGCTGTTGTCACCCAGCTAGCCATAGCTGGCCCAGTTCAAATTCACAGTCAGAGCTGTCTAGTTCTGAAGCTGTGCTTATTCTCAGTGGGTGGGGCTGATACTTTGGCTAGTCAGGACCCTTTCCATGCCTTTTAAATTCAAATCGTACAGATACTTTGTTTCCCAACTGAAATTCAACTTATGTTTAAATTTGAAAGAGTCTAAAGCTTTTTAGTTTTCTCCTGAAATTATATAAATTTCCTGAGGAATAAGGACATGTACCTAATTATATCCAGAAGGTCTATCAGTTGAAAAGAACATTCCTAAATGAATATGGGCACCATTCAGTTTTCTCAAATTGTCATACCTTTCCTGATGGATAACAAGAAAATTCACAGGCATGTCTTTCTGTGAGCCTAACATCATTTCTCCATTAATCTAAAGATCCTCCCAGAAGGTAATTAATATCCCAGCTTCTCCCTATAACTAGTCAAGATTTTGAAACACTAATTTTCAAGGAATTCTTCTTTATCCTCTTAATCAATTCTATTCTGCTCCTAAGTAGCTATATGCCCTCAGGCAATTTACTTGGGGCCTCTGAGCTACAGGTTTCTCATCTGTAAAAGGTGGACTGGATCAAAAATCAGACCCTTCTCCCAAGGTTGTGGGGAGAATTAAATGAGATAATGCAAGTAATGATTTTGATACATGCGGGGCTCAGGAAGGTGTACCCTTATTCCACTCTTCCCTCTCTTTTGCATATTGGTATTTTCTCTATTTAAAGGTCACTGTGTCCTCCTAATGGTTTTCTTGACCTTTTTCTCCAGGACACTAAATAATTCCTATTTAATTCTTTTCCGGGAGACCTTGTTTTTCAATGGTGTACTGATCACAATAAAGAGAGTAACAAATCTCTTTTCTATCTCCCTTTCCATTTGCCCCTCCTCCAAATCTTCCCCACAAACTGCAACAACAAACCCAGAGAAACAGAGAAATAAGCCCCTCAAAGTTATCAATTACACCATCTTCCTACAAGTGGTGAAGAAAGTATATGTGTCAAGAGGGTAGTTTAAAAGTAAGAAAAAAACCCCCACAAAAACACCAAAACAGCCTTTTCCTAACCAGCTTTCTGTTCACCATCCATCAGCAGTGCCACTGGAACCCCCACTTTGCACACTGACAAGGTGCTGTGGGGCCGATGAACCACCTGGCTGCGGCTTGTGGGAAAACCTGGCCCATACCTAACAACTTGGGTCACAGAAATGTTTGTGGTGAATATGATACAATGAGCTGAGGGCACGGAATATTTCCCACCCAGTAATATTTAATGGAAACGTTTTTGCTTGCTCGATTGTAAGGAATTCTTGGTGGTCAAGACCAAAGAATTAGGGAGCTAAAATCCGGCAGCTGTAGGAGTGCCGAAGAACCCACTTCACCACTTAGAGCTTAAGGAATAGGAATTCCGTGTTTGTAAAACTTAGCCACACTCTCCTGTTAGTACATCTACTGATTTAGAAAGTGCCAGGGGGCCTGGAAATGTGATGTTTCTGATGGATCTCTCCCTCTCTCTCTCTCTTTTAAATTTGCTCAGGGCTCCAGACAGTTGGTGCTTAAGTGTCTACAATTTAAAGTTTTACATCACTTCCTTGGGCTGTCGTATGTCTACCTACCCCGTCCAGGACATTTCCCTAAATAATCTCTGAGTGGAGAACGACGACTCTCTCCTAGGGGATCTATCCGAGGAGGAACGTGCGCAGGGTGGTTCAAATTCCCATAGCTCAGATTTCGTCCCCGCAGGTCAGATGGTGAGGTTCTGCGGGGCCAGTGATATGCACAGCTGTCCCTAGAAAAGGCATGGGGCACAGGTGCTCGGCCCCACGCCACCGAAGTCGCGGGGAAACTGCTGCACTGACGTGTGAGTGCCATGCATTTTAACCTCGGATGTGCGAACCCCGTGGGCAAAAAAGTCTGAACCACGCAAAGGGCGACTGTCACGATGAGACCCCCGCCCCCCCTCCGTCCCACGGTCCTTCTGCGGCGGGCCCTCCATTCACACCAACGAGGTGGCTTGAATCTGCTCCAGGCTGCGGAAGCCTCCGCGTGCTCCAGTCTTCCTAACATCCCTGCGCCGTCTGCACGCGCTCGGCGGCGGCCGCGCGGTCTGAGTCGGTTCCCGGCGGTCGGCCGCCAGCGCAGCCCGGGCTTGGCAGTGGGGGCGCCCCCCCCTCTGCCCCGCGCCCCGTGCCCTCCTCGAGCGCCGCTGCCTCGGTCGCCGGCCGAGCGCCACGCGATCTTGCCGCCGCTGGGGCTCAGCGCGCGCTCCTGGCGGTCGCTGCGCGGCTCGGAGCGCCCTCCGGCCCCACCTCGCGTCCGCGGGAACCCGGCGCCCGGGCAGCCCCGCCCGGATCCGGCCGCAGGGCGCCGTCGCCGCCGGCCTCGCCACGCGGGGCCTCCGCCCGGGCGCCGGGCAGCAGCTGCCTCGCCCGGCCTTGTCGCGGATCGCGCTGCGGCGCGACACCGGGGACCCAAAAGGCGCCGTCTCCTCGCGGGCCCCGCGGTTCCCGTGCGGTCCAGCCGCCTCCCACCTAGGAGAAATCCACATCCGATGGGGGTGTTTTATCAATCCCAGCGTTTTCCCAGGTGTTTTTTGTTGTTGTTTTTTTTTTTTTTTAACCTCAATTGTTAATTATACTCCATTCCCTTATGACTCGTCTCTTTCCTCTTTAGAGTTGCAGGTGGTTCAAACTTTTAGGCTTCTGGTATTATTAAACAACGTTATTCACTTTTTAAAGGAGGGCTAGGTGGGGGTGGGGAACGGGATGCCGAGTGGGGTTTTAATTTATAGACAAAAATCGTTTCATTGCGTGGCCCAGGCTCTTAATTTCCCCCCTCTGAACCTCAGCTACTTCATCTGCAAAATAAAATGTTGAACAGTTATATCTCACCTGCCTTAGAGTGTGGGTCAGATGACCTGAGGAAGTATCTTCCAGGGCTAGAGTTTGTATGATTTTGTGAGGTGTAGATTTGAAATTTAAGATGAAACATTTCACACTTCACCATTTCTTTGAAGCAGTGAGTGGAGAGCATTTATCTGTGAACCAAGAGTCAGAAGCAGGAGGTTTTTTTCTCTGTCTCCCACCAGTTGGGGCAGGCTTGGGGTCTCCACACTCTGAATGTCAGTGTCACAAACACATAACCAGGAAATCAGATATGTGGATTATCTGGTCCTTTAGAATTCTTTGTGCCATTGATTCTCTCCACTAATATTGATAACACAAAGTGAATTATAGAGTTTGAGTTTTTCCTTTTTGCCTCATGGTTTCCATCCTGGAGAGAAAAACAAAAGCAAAAACACAACTAGTTCTCTTCTTTAAAAATACAAAAAAAAAAAAAAAAAAAAATCAATCCCATTGATCAACGTGGAATACCAAAGACCCAAATCCCTTCCATTACCCTCCACTGTGATTAAAATTGAAGTGTTCTGAAAAATGCCATTTCAAATTGAAAGGAAGCAGAATCTCTTTCTCGTTTCTGTGCCTGTCTCTCTGTCTCTCTGTCTCTCTCTCTTTTTTTTTTAAAGGAGGCACAGGGGCGTCTTAGGGACATGTCTTTTATGTCTTTTTCATGCAAGCATTTTAAGAGGCCACAAATTAAAGGTAGCTGAGTTGGCTGAATGCTGGCTTTAGGCGTGCCCAATATGAGCAGTGTAGTGCAGTCTTCAAAAATAATCCATAGTATTTTTGCAGAAGGAGTTACTTGTGTTTGCATTAGTGAATCATTTTCATATATGTTGTTGTTTTGACCCATCCTTTCCCTGGGATGCAAGAGCCAACCTTCAGTGAAAGGGGGAGAGGAAGAAGGAAGATGTGTGAGCTCCCCCTGGTGCTCTCCTGCATTCAGACTGACTGAAAGGAATTGCGAGGAAACATGTCTACGCAAGCATAAGGAAAAACAAGTTATCTGGATTATTTCCTTCTGAAAGGCCCATTTCTATGCTGACGGGGAGAATGCTTCAGAGCAAGGACTCCCGGCTTTGGGCTTGGGTTCTGTATGTCACCTTGTCAGTGTAGACCTAGCTTTATTAGCTAATGTCATTTCTGTCAAGAGTTGGAGGAGGAATCCTTGCCTTGTCAGAGAACATGTTTACAAAGCGAAATTTGAAGTGGGGATTTGGCAGCTGCCCTGTGGATGGGATTACTCTTGGAATCAAATTGGATTACTTTTTGTCCAGAATTGTTCTCTTTGTTAGTTTACAGTTATTCATTTGACTGAATAATTTTCACACACTTCTCTGTGTGTATGTAGACATTACAGAGGTGTCATGGGGCTTTCGTATGAGCCAAGTCAACCAGTGGAGCCTTTAAATCTGGACCATATCTTCTAGCCCAATAATAGCCTATGTTCTTAATGGCCTCTTTAACACTCAGGGTCAGAGATTTCTGTGGTCATCTGTAAAGACTGTGGGGGAAATTCCATGCAGTTACTGGATAAATTTGTTACAGTGGACTTCAACAATTTATTAACCTATGTTTAGTAAGTCCTGCCCTTGGTCCACACTGTAGGAAGTATAAAAGATGTATGAAACATAATCCCTGCTGAGACCTGGTCAAATCAGCCAAGGGCCAAACTTCAGTGTTCATTAACATAGACGGGTCAATATTATCATGATTCTTTCACCTCATAAGTAAATGCAGAGTTTTTATTTCACCTTGTTTCATATGTGGGATTTGGGTTCAGTGGGGAATCTCTTGGAAATCCAAAATTGGATAGGATGATCCCAGCTCTTCTGATGGTTCCTGATGTACTCCTTCACCCTGAACTTGATCACAAGACAGTGAAGCCCATTCAGAAAACCGCAGCAAGTTTTAATTAATGTAGCTCATAATCTCAGGTTCATTCTGCTCTCCAGTTTTTATTTCTCACAACACATCATGCTAGTTCTCCCTTTACCTCTTTGCTAATGTCATTCTGCTCCCTTTGACACAGCCATCCAGCATCTACAATTCTTTCTGTCTAGGGTGAGCCTTGCCTCTTTCCTGACAATTCTCACCTTTTCAAATTGCTCCCTTTTCCAACCTTTTTAGACTTTTTGTTCACACCCCAAAATGCACTCCTCTTGCAGAGAGCCCCACACTCTGAGTTATAAAACCCATGTCTATGTGTTACCTTTCGTTCTGAATTTGAAGGTCTATAGAGAAAAGGTAACGTGTTTCGTTTCTTCTGTATCTTTACATTACCAAAGTGTGCTGAGATTTTTAAATCGTTCTCTGTTAAGTGAGTAAATTGAAATAATAATCCTGAGGGATTTTTTTAATCTCAAAAAAATTTTAAGTCCCATGTCTCTTGAAGGAACAATTGTCAAATTAAGGAGCCGTTTCCAGGATTTTAATTTATGTGTCAGTTGTGCTTTGCCTCCACCCCAAAAGGATTTAAGATGGGCTTAAAATATTATAAAAAGTAGACAAGATTATTAATTTTGTTCCTGCAAGCTCTAAAATCATATAGTTTTAGATACCAATTCAAACAATGGAGAGGTTGTTTTTTTGTTGTTGTTGTTGTTAAAGATCACAGGCATGCTTTATAATATCTCTCATTATCAGGTTAAGGAAAAAAAATCACAGATAAAAATTTCAGAAATATTTTTGCGTCTTCTTTGCATATCACACACACACATACATACACACTCACACTAGAACTGTACTGGCAGTGAACATGGGTTGTTTAAAGTATAGCTATTCAACTGTCATATAAAGTGAAATCTATATTTTCTCTCCTTATATGACTATATATTTAACATCTCTATGCATATGTGTGTGCATACATATGTATATGTTATATACACACACTCCACATTATTATTTCAAAGGGGATTTTGCTCCTTCTGGCTACCAGCAATAACTAGTCAATATTTACACTCTTGAATATCGATGATATCGTGCATACACAGGAAAGCTGTGGAAAACATCTCCATTTTCAAACAGAGTTTTAATTATTTGTAAAGACTTCAATTGTTCACTATCTAATGTCATGGATTGGTCCTCACAGTATGAAGTGCAACTGTCCAGAACCCCCACAGTATTATAAATAGGCTTCTAAAGCCTGCTTGATTGATGTTTGGCATAAAACGCTATTCCTCTGAGCACATATATTCCTTCTGTTCACCATTTTCATAGAAAAATACCAGGGCTGATTTTTTATTCAAATCTCCAATTTATGCAGGGTTTAAACTACTAAATACTTAAAGCCTTTTTCAGATCTTTTTTTTTTTTTTTCCCCTTTTCTGTTAGGTAGGTAACTAAATCTTTTGCTTCAACACAAATAAGAATTGGAGATTTAGCAGATTCCTGTGGGGGAGAGAAAGAGTTTATTAATTATACTGAGAATCAAATAATATGCTTCTTTGACACTAATGTTCCATCTTTCTCCACCCCAAGTATCCTATGGGACAACTTTAAAGCCTTTATCAGGGTCTAGATTACTGCATTTATGGTTCCTTAGAAGAAGGAATTTAATGAATGGCATTCTGAGTTGAAGGGAGAATTTGAGATGTTTTAAGATTTAAGCTGTAATACTGAAGCGATTTTTTTTTAAAGTATGTCCCAGGGATTGTAATATAAAACATCAAAAAAATAAGCACAATAATGTACATTTTCATGAGTTTTAATAAATTGTTAATACTGATGAAATGTAAATTTTTCCTTCATGGACCCTTATCTGCATTTGACAGAGTCCTACAGAAACTTTAAGTACCCATTTAAAGCAATTTACAAGATATTGTAGAGATTCCCAGCAATAAAGAATGATTAGTGATCTTCTTAAAAATTTTTATATTGACAATATTAAACCAAGTGCCTTATCCGGCTTGAACTGGTTCTGGCTAGTGTTTGTATTGGTGCTTTTATCAAGAGTGCACATTTACTTTATAGACTATATATTAGAAGCAAATTCTACTTGAATTCCATTCTGGAACTACCCTTACTTGATGGATAACAGAGTAGTTAATATTTACTGGGTATTTACTACACATCGGACACTGTGCTAGGCACATTCCATGTGTTACTGCACTGGGTTTTTACAGTTACTCTAATGGAGGAACATACCTAGCTAACCACTCTTTCAAGGGTGAGAAATTTGAAGCAGAGAGGGTGAGAGTGATTTACCCACTATATTAGCCAGTTTAGCCTGCTGGAACAACATACCCTAGACTGGGTAGATTATAAACAACATATATTTTATCTCTCTCAGTTTCTGGAGGTTGGAACTCAAGGATCAAGATGGAGTGGGCAAGGGAAAGAACTTGGCTGTTTTTATAAGGCACTGATCCCACTCATGAAGACCCCACCCTCATGACTTAATCACCTTCCAAAGGCCCCACCTCCTAATACCATCATAATGGGGTTCAATTTCAACATATGAATTTTGAGGGGACATAAGAATTCAGACTGTAGCACCTGCTTAGTAAAAACGGTGAATGTGAAGACTGGAATATAGCAGTCCAGATCCACTGTCAACTATCTGTAAAGGGCCAGGCGGGAAATAGTTTAGGTTTTGCAGGCCATGCAATCTCTGTCACAACTGCTCAATTCTGCTTTGTTAGTGTGAGAGCCATTATAGATAATATGTAAATGAACTGTGTGGCTGTGTTCCAATAAAGCTTTATTTAACAAAAAACAGGTGATGGGTTGGATTTGCTTTGTGGGCTATAATTTGCTGACCCCTGCACTATCCTATTTGGTCTGCTTCTTCAGTGCAAAGAAAATCCACTAAATGCACATGATTTTGGAACAGGCAGGTCTCCATGCCAGGTCAATCTTCTGAGTAGGCAAAAAGCTGTGTGAACTGAGGAGCTCAGAAACTACCTCACACCTGGGCACTTGATGTAAATATCATTGGAGACTTTGGAAAGCTCTACTTAGAATATACTGTACTTATAGGGGTGGGCTCTTGAATTAACTCGCGAGTCCCCATCATTATTGCCTTGTGAATTACAATTACCATAGTGACGTTGAAGTCCATGCCTGCCTAGATTTCTGGTGTCCCGAAGGCCACTTAACCTGACCTAAATTTTCCAGGGATTGTTGGAGCCCCAGGTTTCTCTTACTGCAGGCTCTGCTTTGTGTCATTGGATTTTTAATCTGTTCCACTGGATCTGTGTGGCTGGACTGGTGACTCATTGGTTTTGTAATGTACTTAGGCCTGAAGATGTGTCTAACACTTCTAAGTCTTTAAATCAAATAGCCCAAGAACTAGTTCCCACTCATCTATTGGCCAACTTCTCTGCTGCCAGCTATCTCTCTAGAATTCTATTTTTACCCGTTCCTAGACTCTCTATTACTACAGTTCATCCATGATAACGTGTTAGAAAGTACTCTCTCCCCCTGCCAATGCCAGATCCATTGTCCTCCCCATCAGATGCTGTATTCTGTGGGACCAATTGAAATTCTTAGTTACTGAAACTTATCAGTGGCTGCCTGCCTACCCCAGTGGACAGATGAAGGTCTGGTTTTGGATCCCCTCAGTTTGCTCTAATGGCAAGTTATCAGCTCATGCTTGTCCATGGGGCAGGGAGAGCAAGACTGGGCAAGGCACGGAAAACAAACTCCCCTAGTCTACGACTTTGCCTAAAGTAAAATGTTACTTTTCTTTCATTCTCAAAAGCTAAGTATTATGATTATAGAGTGTATTTATTATAAGAAAATTGCACAAGGATTTGACCTTCTCTTTTTCCGAAATAGCAAGATAAAGAGAACACAATCTTGGCCTGATTGGTAAAATTACAGATGCAACTGAGTGAAAGAGAAACCAAAATTATGGTTGATATTTGAGAAGAACCAAGATTAAACTTCAAATATCATATGGTTAACAATGTTCTTTCTTCCTAACTCAAACATATTTTATAAAACTCAATTTTTATCCTAAATCTCTGTGATGATTTTTATATTAAAGAACTGAGTGGAATTTTTAACCAGGAGGAAAATTCTCTGGTGTTGGACTTAATCCTTGAAATCAATCAACAAGTCTTTTAAGGTTCTTTAAATCATCACGACATGAAAGGGCTCTTGGGGTTCAAAGCCAAAGAAGTAATCCCTTGTCTTGTGTGTGACTGAAAAGAATGATTGTAAGTAGTGATCCCTGCTCTTATGTAGATTATAGTGTCATTGCAGAGATAAAATTAAGGCATAAGACAATTAGAACAACCAAACAGGATAGCACTCAGTCTATGAGTTCAGAGTAGGAAAGGACGATGGATCAATGGAGTCAGTGCTTTGTAGAGAAGGTTGAGTTTGAGGTAGTTGATATCTGAGAACTACTTATCATTTTATACAAGAGAGCAACTTGAGTGTGGGTTCTTTGAGGTCAGAGGTGTCTTAATCTCTTCAGTAGCTCAAATACAGGGTACACATCATGCACGGTAGATGCCTAAGAAAAATTTATTTAGTACAAAAATGGAATTTCAGTGATATGGCTTATTTATTGGAGAGATTGGAATCAGGAAAAAGAGATGGTGATCTGTCTGATGAGCTGCAGTATGCTTGATTGCTTTTGCCTGCCAAGGCCTATAATAGCTACCAGTATTGGGTCACCTCTCAAGACATATTCACTAGATGCAACAAATTGGTCTTGGACATCGATCAGCAAGTTTTTCAAGTGTTTTTGATATTCCAAATAACATAAACTTCAAATTTAATGCGGAGAACTAGATCCCTTTCTTGAATGAAACCATGGGATAATTGTGACTGATTGTATTTTCATGGGAAGTAGCATGGTAGGAAATCTCATGGGCACAGGAGTCTGATCGCAGTAAATAACTTGCCCACACAAGTTCTTTGTGTGTTATTTGCTGGGGAACCTTTGCTAATGTCATATTCCTGTGCCTCAGTTCTGTAACTTGAAAAATACAGATAATGATGTCTATCCAGTTGGATGTTGGTGAGGATAAGCATGTATAAAACGCAGACTCTGGTGCAGGATAAACCATTCACAGAGAGGCTTTTTTCACTTTCCTTTCTCTGCCGACAGAATTGAATGAGAGCCTGGGCTTGGGTGAAGCCAGGGCATCCTGAAGGTCCTGGGCTACAAGACTGGGGTGGCACTGGGTGATGAGCACCAGCCCCATGGATGCCATCAGTGTGCATGTTAGTCCTGAACATGAAGGAATTCTGCTGGTGAGTGCAGATAGAAAAGCTCTGAGAACCAAGTTAGCCTTGGGAAAATCCATTGCTATGAACCAAGAGGCAAAAGGAAAAAAGGCAATGGTTAAATAAAAAAAAAATACACACACACGCACACACACACACACACGCAATGAAAGGCAAACAAGCAAAAGAGACAATATTGTTGGTGAATAAGAACACTATGTAAGTGCTTTAGATTTTTGCAGAGTTATCTCATTGTATGTACATGGTGGGTTAACTAGTAAAAATGAGTCCTAATGAAAGCTTAAAGTGAGCCAGCTGTGTTCAGCTAAAAAGGAGTGCTTTTTCTTCTTCATGTGAGCAAGAGGAGTGGGCCTGTTTAATTAAGAAGAAGAATGTTGGTAAAAACTGGGGCATGATTTTATTTCTGCTGTGGTGGAAACAAGTTTTCCAAACAATTGAAGGCTGTTGCTGCCATACTGTTAGTGGAAGTTTCTACAGCCTGGATATTTTCCATAGGAGCTTCCATTCAGTGGCTAGCAGGCTGTTCTCATAGGCGACAGTGGATGGAACAATGGACCGGAGTCTGGGTAGAGGCTGATGCCCACAGAGCCCAACTTTTCCCTCTGGCTTCTCCCTTTGTTCTCTTTCCCAGTCCTTGCCCTGGGTGCATAGATGTGCTGAGTGAAGTGTTGTCGCAGCGGCTCCCAAGACCCTTGGGTGTATGTTGGTTCATCCTTGGCTGGCGTGCGCCTATCCTGAAAATCGCTGTGTAGGCCTCTCCTAACCCAGGTACCCCTGTGCAGTGCATTGGGGCATCAGCTCAGCCTCCTGCTGCCCACATGGGATCTGTTCATCACTATGGTCACCTCTGAAGCCACTGAGTGATTTGCCAAGCTTCGTGGGGGAGAGATAAATCAGCTGGGATTAGAATACGGGTCTTCATGTTGTTGAGGTTTCTTTCTGTGGACCAGTGACAGGGGAGGCAACTTCTCTATCCCTTTTGCCCACGCCAGGATGGCATATCATAACTAGGACAAGAGAGTGTCACTTGGAAACACATACTCAAATCGTTCTAAGTGCCAGATTGCTGTTCAGAATCTTCTTGGTTAGTGAATAAGCAAACGTTGTAGGTGGTGCTAGTGACCATATGACATAGTGACCTGAGAAGCAGCGACATGAAGGAAAGTGAGAAATGAGAAATGTCTCCTGGATTTGCCAGCTGCAAAGGAATGGTGACCTTTTAAAAGCCTAGTTTCGGTTCTGCAGTGAACATAGAAGCAGGGTTGCAGGGGCGGAGAAAAGAATGGATGAGGACAAAGTGTTGGTTATGCACGAAACAGAAAAGAAAAAGTTTGGAAGGAGACTGAGTCAGAACCTGTGGCCAGAACACAGCTCTGTCTCCTGGCAGACTGGATCAGGGGCCAGGTCGCTGTGACCCCCAGGCTCAATGGCTGCGTCCCTCTCTTTCAATGCAATGTGTTACTCAGCAGTTTATATTAGCCAGGTGAAGGAATTGTATGCTAATATATTCATACATTTAACACATTAGTGGGTGTTTGTCTATCCGTGAGGTAAAGGCAGTTCTTTACTCGTTTTCTAAGGAAGTCCCCCATCCCACTGTTCTCTGAAACCCTTCCGCCTCCCCACCCCCACCCTGCTGCAGGACTAGACAGCTAGACAGTGAATCATCCAAAACAAAGGCTGAACACATATGAAAATCTTCTGGCCTTAGTTGTAAATGAGAAAGATTTGGATGCATACTTGTTGAGCAAGTTTTTCTTGCTTTCAGAGACTAATCTAGTTCAAAGATTAGATTATAGATCCCCAAGGGCAGGGAAGGGGAGGTGAAGGTATCAGACAAATGGAGAGCAGGCCCACAGGTCTCTACCAGGAAAGGCTCTCTTTGTCCCCCACTCCACTGAGGTACACGGGAGTCCACTTAATACCCTTTATCATTGCCAACTGGTGAGAACCAGCCCCAGCAGCACTCAGCATGTCACTGCAGAGCCACATTCGTGCATTCCCCAAGATCCTGCCCACGCCTCGTCTGATTTATACCAACCCGGGTGGTGGAGTCCAAGGTGGTGATAACAAGGAAAGGAACCCCCTCCTCTTGCCAAAGGGTCATTAGATGCAACTGGATCGAAATCTTCCACGGGACAAGGAAGGTCCTATTATGTAGGTGCTTATGAGTTTGTCTTCCCCATTTTACTGGAATATTCTTGAAGGCAAGGACCATCTCTTTTCTTACCTTTGCATACTCCAAACTTGAGATAGTACTTGGCACAGAGCTGAATTGATGTTTGTTGAACGAATAAATGAGTGAATGGCTGATTGACGAATGAATAAAGGGAACATGTTTAGAAGTAGAAGTCAGAAGAAGCCAAACAGAGAGAAACAGAGGAGGGACTAGAGATGTTTGAGGAGGACGACTATTTGAACTGCACCAGGAAGCGACTGGGGAACGAGAGCTTGAAGCGTAAATCCACGTTTTTTCACAGCTTGAGAAAAGGGAGGACATGATAGATGGTAAGTTCCTAGCATGTTGGGATGAAAAAAAAAAGATTTTTTTAATAGCCATAGTTAACACTAAATTTATTTTCTTCATTGTTGCATTTCTGATCATTATATGTGTCCACTAGAGTTAACAGGTAATAAATGATCAAGAGGCTCTGAGAGTCTATAAAAGAGAAAGTCATGGGGTATTATTTTAAGTCTTTCAGTTTTCATATTTAGAAAAGCATGTCACGATCGTCATCAGATAATTCTCTTTATGATCTGAAAACAGAATTCTGCTGTACAAGTGTGTTCAAAGTGCCAGATAGAATTGTGTGTTCTTAGAGCTTCAAGCGGTTACGGATTTATTCATTCACTAATTTTTCACTCTGGTTCCTTTATTCACTCCTTTAGAGGCATGAACGAAGCTCCCGTTAATGTGGAGATGCTACGAGGTGCCAAAGATCCAAAGAGGAACACGACGTGGCCCCTTTCCAGGGAGTTCACAGTCTAGCAGGGGAGACAGACACCTCAATGTGTACTTATGAGTCAGTGTGCTATGCCAGCACTGAAGCCTGAGTGCACGAATCCCGAGTCTGACCCCTGTCTACCCTGTCCCGACATCTCTCAACCCAAACTGTTGGGTCAACTGCTTGCTTCGTCCCCCAGGCTGCTCTCTAGGTCTTCTATCTAGAACTCCAGACTCCAGCCAGGACGGGAGCTCTGCTTGGTTCTTCCTAGTCTGTCTCCTAGGAGCGAGATCTTGCCTCCTTCCCCAGCAAACGTACCTAGACCTTGTGTTCTCCGTTGGCCTTGACCCCACTACCACTTTGTTCCAAACGTTGCTGAACTCACATCTGACTGGATGTGGTCTTTGCGCGCTAGCTCTGGACTCCCTGACCACCCCCTTTTAGGACTGTTCTTGGCATTTAGGTCGGTCTTCCCTCTCCTCATTGCAGGTCTTTCCTCCTCTATGCAGTGCCTCGTTTTAAGGTTTGCCAGCCCGTCTCAGGTGAAGGTAGACTCAAGACAGCCCCTCCCACTAGCTCTGCCAGAGTCCTGAACTAGGATGATCCTTGTGAATGTCTCTTGTCATAGAAACTTCCTTTGGATACCCTTTAGAAGGAGAGAATGAACTCTTGCTCCTGTCAGGGCTGGTCCGGACCTACAAAGGGGGTCATGTCACCGGGCAGCCGAGGAAGACTGGTGAGGTAAGAAGTGACATGTCACCCTGTCCTTGACTCCATCACTCAGAAGCCAAACTCCGTACCCATTCCGGTGAAGTGTAAAACTGTGGATTAAATAAGCTGATAGAATATATGTAATGTTAGCAGAAAAGATATAAAAGGAAGGAAATATTTTTCAATCTCTAGTTTTAATCTCTAGATCATGTTAATACATTTTGGCATGTACTTCTTGGTCTGAGAGGATATTTCATTGGAATATAACGAGGTTTAAGAAAAACTTTCTTTACATAATATCACTCCTTAATTTAACTAACCTTTAGAATTACTTTTGTTGCTGAACCGATTTGTCAATTTGCCTCACAATGTTGTATTTCTCTGTGCAAGAATAACTGTTTAAAATATATAAAGACACCACAAAAAAGGGAAAAAAAAACCCAGCCCTCAAACTGTTATATTTTGGAGGCAAGAGAGCTATTTCAAAATCAGAGCACTGCAGTCTTAATTTCCAGCTTTCAAGTCTGTTAAAAAATAAGTATTTATGTACTTTAAAGCAGGCAGAAATAACTTCTTTATTGTAAACAGGATATCAGTGAAAATTGAAATTTTTGAGCTGATGGAGAAAAGAATCGTGAATCATCAGTTTGTCAAATGTCAACATCAGCTCAAGCAAATTTGGGTTGACTTTTCAATAGGTTTCTGATAGCTGGGGTAGCGGAACTCACTAGGTCCGGGGGAGCAGACACAGATATATTCCCTGTTTGGGGTAAAATGGCATCTTGCTGCTAAAATGAGCTTCACACGTTAGCCGGAAATCATTAGATTGGTGACTTTCCCGATACCCAGAGATGCTTGCACGGGGAATAAATTTCTATGTCGAAGCATTTGACAAGCCTTAGTTCCTGATGTCTCACACCCAAGCCTTACTTTATAGTCACATCTGTTAGTTTAAAGCATTTTTAGTTTATTGAAGAAGGCTTCACAAAGAAAAAACAGATGATGAAAATCTCATCTGTCAAAACTGTTATTAAAACCAGTAACAGTGTGAAATTTTGTTTAAATTGAAAGCATCATTTATTTTTATCAAACATTTTATAAACAATCACATTTGAGAAAGATTTGGGGGACCTGGAGAGCCCTCAACAAAATGCAACTCATTATGTCGCTTTGTTGTTGAACGTGTGGCTCAGAGATAGGCTGGGGCTACTTTCCTCTCTCCCTGGGCCAGACCAGAGAGGTGGAGAGATTACCAGGAGCAGGGGTGCCAGCTTTGAGGAGGAAAAATGAGCAGGACAGAGGAGGAGGCCTGAAATGGAGGCTGGAGACCCATGTGGTGGTGGCAGAGAGTGGGGGACACCTCACTTGCCCTCTTCTGATGGACTAAGGTGGGGAGACACAGCGTGTACCCTGAAGTCCCTTAGAAGGTTTGGGGAAAAGAAAGGAAAAGAAAAAGGATATTCTTGGAAAGAATGAGCAAG
Organism: Lynx canadensis; assembly: GCF_007474595.2. NCBI lineage: Eukaryota > Metazoa > Chordata > Mammalia > Carnivora > Felidae > Lynx > Lynx canadensis. The sequence goes on along the minus strand of NC_044314.2, from coordinate 19,699,804 downwards.
GCTTCCTTTCTTTTCTTGTGTGCAGACAGTTGATTTCATGCTCTGATCTGCGACTGATATCAAAGGGTGTTTCACAGCCAGAAGGAGTAGAAGCCAGCCTTAAAAGGGGAAACAAGATGAACATCAAATCCATTTCGTTGAATCCTCATTCAATCCAGATGTTTGGCAATGTGGAGACAAAACATCCGACACTTCGCTATTGTGTAGACTCAACCTTAGAATATACAAAAGATCCAGTTTCAAGATCTCAACCGTGTCTCATACTTCTTTGGCTGTTTGGTATTAGCGGCTTTGGAAAAGAAAACGTGTCTAAGCAAAGTAGACCCATGTAAATCTGAATGATTTGTCCAAGCAGTGACCTTTCTTTTCTTTTCTCTGGGCGACACTGTGCTTGATTTTGTCACACTTTGAGATCAACCCCTGGGGGACAGTAAAGGTTTCTCACAGGGCACAGGCTCTGGAATGGGGGGCACAGGTTCTGGAAGGGGGGCAAGGCTCTGGAATGGGGGGCACTGGCTCTGGAATGGGGGCGCACAGAGTGTTCAGGAGCTTTCCAGAGCCTCAGCTTTCCATTCACACTTTCCTAAAGCTCATTGTTCTAAGGACTTGTCTATTCTCCTTTCTTATCTCCCCCTTGGCAATCCTTCCTGCTTCTATTTGTAGAAGAAAACCTTATCTCTTACTCATCCTGGATCTCACTGGAGAATGCTGTCCCTGGGGAGTAAGAACTTTCTGTTGGAGAAGAGTTTTTTTCATGTATTTTGAAAGCATGTGATGGTGGATGTGAAATTAGGTCGTGTATGATTGAGGGGCCTGGTGGGGGGTAGAATGGCACACTTCACCCAAGGAATTGAACTGGGTTTACTAAAAACACAGTTTACAGGGGCACCTGGGTGGCTCAGTTGGTTGGGCCTCCAACTCTGGATTTTGGCTCAGGTCATGATTTCACAGTTTGGTGAGTTTGAGCCCCACGTTGGGCTCTGCACTCACAGCATAGAGCCTGCTTTGGGTTCTTCTCTCTCTCTGCCCCTCCCTTGCTTGCACTCAAAAGTAAATAATAAAAACAAACAAACAAAAAACAGTTTACAAAGGTGTGGCCGGGGTTATGTGAAACCTAATTTAGGGTAGGGGAGGAGCGGCAAAATCCTGAAGGTGTAAATGGAGGAGCAGTTACCCGTTCCTGAAGAAAGTGAATTTTATCTCAGGAGAGAGCTGGTTAGCTGTGCCCTTTGGTGGAAGATGGAGCCGACCTGTGTTCTAGAAGGGAGGAAACCAGGATACATGTCTTGACCACACTGTCTCCTGGCTGTCCAGTCTCCAATCCCAATTTGTTAGAAGTGGTGATGGCCCTTGATCTTTCACCATTAATGTGAACAGATGTAGGTTTTACATTTTTTGTAGATGTCCTTTCTAGCACAAGGAAATTATTTTCTATGTATAGTTTTGGAGAGCTTTTGTCATGAATTTCTGCTGAATTTTGTTGAATAATTTACTGATAATCATGTTTTCACTTACATCCTATTAATAAGGTGCAGTATATCAATTGATTTTAAATGTTAAAGTAAACTTCCATTCTTGAAATAAACTACACTTGGTCATGAAGTACTATCTTTTTTATGTCATGCAAATTCTATTTGCTAGTATTTTAAGAATGCCTGTGGCTGTGTTCATGAGGGATTTTTTTTCCTTGTCTTTCTTGTAATGTGTATGTCTTGTTTTTTTTTTTTTTTTTTTTTGTTGTTGTTGTTGTTGTTTAATCAGGGCAATGCTGGAATCATAAAATGAGTTGGGAAGTATTTCCTCCTCCTCTGTTTCTTGAAAGAGTTTATGTGGGATTGGTAGTGGTATTATTTCTTCATTAAATGCTTTAAGGAATTATGAATTCAATTTCTTAATTGATACAGAAATTTGCAGGTATCCTCTTTTTTTCTTGAGGGAGTTTAATAGTGGCTTTCAAGAATTTGTCTTTTTCATTTAAATTGTCAAATTTGTTGCATAAAGTTGTTGACATATTTATTATCCTTCTATTGTTTATAATATCTGTAGTAATGCTCCCTTTTTCATTCCTGATATTGATAATTTGTGACTTCTCTATTTTTTTGTCCTGATAAATCTAGTTAGTAGCTTACCATTTTACTAATCTTTTCATATTACAGACTTTTGGGTTCATTGATTTTTTTCTATTATTTGTCAATTTTCTGTTTTATTGATTTCTATTTTTAGCTATATTATTATCCTTCTACTTCATGTTGAATTTGCTCTTTTTTATCTTCTTCAGGTGGGAGCTTGGCTCATTAATTTGAGACTTTTATTTTATTTTATTTTATTTTACTTTTAAACGTTTATTTATTTTTGAGACAGAGAGAGACAGAGCATGAACAGGGGAGGGGCAGAGAGAGAGGGAGACACAGAATCTGAAGCAGGCTCCAGGCTCTGGAGCCCGATGCGGGGCTCGAACTCACGGACCGTGAGATCATGACCTGAGCCGAAGTCGGATGCTTAACCGACCAAGCCACCCAGGCGCCCCGAGACTTTTATTTTAATAGAAGCATTTAAATCTGTAAATTTCCCCCCAATACTGCTTTAGCCACCTCCCATAAATTTGGACATGTATTTTCATTTTCCTTCAGTTAAAAATAATTTTAATGTTCTCTATGAAATTTTCTTTGAACTGAGGGTTAATTAGATTAAGTATGTTGTTTGTCAAATTTTCAAAGATATGTTCAGGTATATTTCTGTTACTGGCTTCTAATTTAACCACATTATGTTGGAGAACATAATCTATATGATTTCAGTCCTTTTATTCTATTGAGACTTTGTGGCCTAGAGAATGATCCATCTTTGTGAACACTCCATGTATACTTGAAAAGAATGTGTATTCTGTTGCTATTGGATGAGTGTTTTACAAATGTCTGTGAAATCCAGTTGGATGATGGTCTTGCTCAATCTCCTTATTTCTTCATTGACTTCCTGTTGAGTCATACTGTCAATGGCAGAGAGAGATGTGTTGAGGCCTCAACTATAATTGTACATTTGTTTGTTTCTCATTTCAGTTCTTTCAGTTTTTGCTTCATGTATTTTCAAATTTTGTAATTAAGAGTGGTATGAGGGTTCTTCAGAGGAATAGAATCAGTAGGATATGTATGTATATATAAATAGATAATAAATTTAATATTATGTCATATTATATAAATTTATATATAATCATAAAATTAATATAACATTAAATAAATATGATAAAGAGATTAAAATTTTTAAAAAGTTTATTTATTTATTTTGAGAGAGAGAGTGAGCATGAGTGGGGGGACAGACAGAGACAGAGAGAGAGAGAATCTCAAGCAGACTTCAAGCTGTTAGTGCAGAGTCCAATGAGGGTCTCAAACTCACGAACTGTGGGATCATGATGTGAGCTGAAATCAAGAGTTGGACCTTTAACAGACTGAGCCACCCAGGTGCCTCAAATAGATAGGTTTATTACCAGGAATTGACTAAAGCAGTTATGGAGGTTAAGTCCCATTCTGTTGTTTGCAAACTGGAGGACCAGGAAAGTCAATGATGTAAGTTGGTCCAAGTCCAAAGGCTTGAGAACCAGGGGAGTTTATGGTATAAATCTCAGGACAGAAGAAGATGAGCTGAGATGTCCCAGCTCAAGCAGTGAAAAGGAGTGTATTCCTCCTCCCTTTGCCTTTTGTTCTATTTGTGTCCTCAACAGATTGGATGATGCCCACTCACATTGGGAAGGGCAATCTGCTTTACTGAAATCACTAATTCAAATGATAATTTCATACAAAGAACACCCTTACAGACACACTCAGAAATAGTTTGATCTGGTCATCCTCAGGCCAGTCAGGTTGACATGCAAAATTAACCATCACAGGGGCATACATATGGATTCTGTCGTTTTGATTAATTATCCTCTTTATCGTTATTTAATATCCCTTTTATACATGGCAGTGTTACTGTTCTGAAGTCTAATTTGTCTGATATTAATATAGCCATTCCAGTTTTCTTAAGATTAGTATTTGCATGGTATATCTTTCCATCTTCTTACTTTTAGTTAGCTTTATACTTAAAGTGAGTTTCTTGTAGACAGTATAGAGTTAAATCTTGATTTTTCATTCATTTCAGCAACCTGTGACTTTTAATTGGAGAATTTAGAGCATATTTGTTAATTCCATTACCTCTATCATTTCTGGGTATATTTCTATTGACTAGATTTTCTTCTGGTATGTACCATAGCACATTTTCCTGTTTTTTCACATATCATAATATTTTATTTGATGAGGGACATTGTGAATTTATACTTCTGGGTGCTGGATTTTGTTGTATTCCTTTAAAGAATGTTAGAATTTGTTCTGGCAGATAGCTAAGCTTCTTGTAGCTTAGTTGGATCATGTTGAGGCTTCAGGTTTTTTTTAGAACTGGTCTAGATTAGTCTATACTATAGGACAAATTTAGGCTCATTTTTAAGGTATGTTCCTTTTTGAGTCTCTACTGAAGTATATATTCCCTGATGTGTCTCAACTCTAACCAATGGGAAATAAAATTATTCCTGTCCCTACTTTTTTTTAGTCTTTTTTTAAAAAAAATGTTTATTTATATTTAAGAGAGAGAGTGTGAATGGGCAAGGGACAGAGAGAGAGGGAGACACAGAATCCAAAGCAGGCTCCAGGCTCTGAGCTGTCAGCACAGAGCCCGACAGAGAGCTCAAACCCACGAACTGTGAAATCGTGACCTGAGCCGAAGTCAGACGCTTAACTGACAGCCACCCAGGCACCCTGAATTTTTCTTTTTTTTTTTTTTCTTTATCTTACAGCTCCTTGGTAATTGTATTTTCCCCCAGACATTTTCTTGTTCAAATTTGTGGAATTTTACCCTGTATGTACATATACTGGTATTCAGCCAAAGACTTAAAAAGACTCCTATTCAAATTTCTGGAGCCTTTTCTCTGTGTAGATTTCTTTCCTCTGATAGCCTATCTTGCATATATTAGCTACATCTGCCACTCTGAACTGTAATCTCTATCTCTTCTACTCAACAATGCTTGAGTTTCCCCTCCCTGGGCTTGAGGTTTGCAAATTACTTCAAGGCAGAATGCCAATGCAAGTGAAAGACTCACCTAATTTTTTTTTTCTCTCTCTCTCTCTTTCAGAGAGTACAGTCATGTGCGGCCAATTGATACCTGAAGACAGTTGTTTCATATATTTTGTCCAGCTTTCTATTTGTTTACGGCAGCAGAAAGATAAATCTGGATCCCGTTACTCCCTTACAGCTGGAAATCAAAGTCCTTGTGTCAACTTTGATCTCTCTCTCTCTCTCTCTCTCTCTCTCTCTGTTTCTGCATCCAAGTTGTTTCTATTCCCTCCCAAGTCCTGTCACTGTGATATCTGTCACAAGTCACCTCCTTCCCATTGCCATGGCTTTCCTTCAGTCCACAGTTACCTATCTCCTGAAAAATCACAAAAATCTTTTACCTGGTCTTCCTACTTCTAGACTCCACCCCCCAATCTGGCTGGTTCACTCTATTTGCCAGAATGATCTGCCTAAAATTCTTCCAAATGCGATTTAAAAATCTCTTCACAATCTTCAGTGGCTCTATCTTGGTAGCAGAGTAATTAAACACTTTTTAATATTGGCGATAAAACAACTTTATGCTCTTCTCTTTTACTTCCCTCTGTCATTTTATCTGCCATTGCTTCCTTTCCCTCTCCTTGTCTAATCTTTTCTATTACATTTTTCTCTTCCTTACGTATTAAAATTCTTCCTATGTTCATGACCAAAATTCATGTCTTTTGCAATGCTCTCCTTAATCTCATTTCTTAAAGTATCTCTTCCTTCTCTGAATTCTGAGCATAAATTGTTCATACTTCTCATGGCACTAAATTTTTTTTATTATTGAGGTATGATTAGATACAATGTTATATTAGTTTCAGGTGTACAACATATTTGATAATTCTATACATTACTCAATGTTCATGATAAGTATAGTCACCATCTGTCACCATACTTTATTACACTATTATTGACTATAATCCCTATGCTGTACTTTTTATCTCTGTGACTTATTTATTTTATAACTGAAAGTTTGTACTTTTTAATACCTTCTATGTATTTCACCCCTCTGGCAACCACCAGTTCATTCTCATATTTAAGAGGCTGGGTTTTTTTTTTTGTTGTTTTTTTGTTTGTTCATTTATTTTGTTTTTCACTTACATAAGTGAAATCATATGGTATTTGTCTTTCTCTGTCTGACTTATTTCACTTAGCATAATACCCTCTAAATCTATCCACATTGTCCGAAATTGCAAGATCTCATTCCTTTTTATGGATGAGTAACATTACGTTATATACATAATAACAAAAAAAAGATACACCACATCTTTTTTATTCACCTATTGATGGACACTTGGGTTGCTTCCATATGGATCTTGGCTATTGTGAATAATACTGCAATAAACATGGAAGTATACATATCCTTTCTTTCTTTTTAATTTTTTTCAATATTTATTTGAGAGAGAGTGAGAGAAACAGAGTATGAGCAGGGGAGGGGCAGAAAGACACACACACACACACACACACACACACACACACACACAGAATGCAAAGCAGGCTCCATGCTCCGAGCTGTCAGCACGGAGCCCGACGTGGGGCTCTAACCCACAAACTGCGAGATCATGACCTGAGCCGAAGTTGGAAGCTCAACCGACTGAGCCACCCAGGTGCCCCTACATATCCTTTCAAATTAGTGTTTTTATTTTCTTTGGGTAAATACTGAGTAGTAGAATTACTGTATCATATGTTTATTTGTATTTTTAATTGTTTGAGGACACTCCATACTGTTTTCCACAGCAGTTATACCAATTTGCATTCCCACCAACAGGGCACAAGAGTTCCTTTTCTCCACATCCTTGCCAACACTTACTTCTTGTCTTTTTTGATAGTGGTCATTCTGACTGACGTGAAGTGATATCTTACAGTGGTTTTGATTTACATTTCCCTGATGTTTAGTGATGCTGAGCATTATTTCATGTGTCTGTTGTCCATCTGTATGTCTTCTTTGGAAAATATCTGTTCAGGTCCTCTGCCCATTTTAAATCAGATTGTTTGGGGTTTTTGGCGTTGAGTTGTATAAGTTCTTTATATATTTGGATACTAAACCTTTATCAGATATATCATTTGCAAATATCTTCTCCTATTTTCTAGGTTTCCTTTTTTCTTTGTTAATGGTTTCTTTTGCTGTGCAAAAGCTTTTTATATTGGTATAGTCCCAATAGTTTATTTTTGCTTTTATTTCCCTTCCCTGAGGAGATGTATCCATAAATATGTTGCTAAGGCTGATGTCCAAGAGATTATTACTGCCTATGTTTCTTTTAGGAGTTTTATGGTTTCAGGTCTCAAACTTAGGTCTTAATCCAGTTAAGTTTATTTTTGTGTATGGTGTAAGAAAGTGGTCCAGTTTTATTCTTTTGCATGTAACTGTCCTGTTTTCCTGGCACCATTTATCGAAAAGATTGTCATTTCCCCATTGTATATTCTTGTCTCTTTCATCATACATTAATTGACCATATAGGCATATGTTCATTTCTGGGCTCTCTACCCTGTTCTGTTGATCTGTGTGTGTATTTTTGTGCCAGAACAATACTGCTTTTATGACTATAGCTTTGTAGTGTATCTTGAAATCTGGGATTGTGATACATCCATCTTTGTTCTTTCTCAAAATTGCTTTGGCCGTTTGATATCTTTTGTGGTTCCGTACAAATTTTAGATTCATTTGTTCTAGTTCTGTGAAAAATGCTACTGTGTTTTGATAGAGATTGAATTTATAGATTACCTTGGGTAGTATGGACATTTTAACGACATGAGTTCTTCCAATCCATGAGCATGGTATATTTTTCCATTTGTTTATGTTCTCTTCAATTTCTTTCATCAATATCTTATAGTTTTCAGAGTATAGATCTTTCACTTCTTGATTAAATATATTCCTAGATATTTTATTCCTTTTGGTGAAATTGTAAATTATTAATTCCTCTTTCTGCTACTTAGTTGTTAGTATATAGAAACACAACAGATTTCTGTTTTGCTTTGTTTTTGTTGTTTTTGTTTTTGTTTTTGCATGCTGCAACTTTGCTGAATCCACTTATTAGTTCTAACAGTTTTTTGGTGGGGTCTTTAGGGTTTTCTCTTCTCATGGTGCCTTTTACTTTGTGTGGCTTTATCAAAATTCTTTATCAACCAGTATTATAGACAGTAAGTATTGATGATAGAGACTGTAATTTTTTTCTACATTTAATAATAAATAATGGCAGTGGATTTCATTGAGTTGGTGCCTATTAAAGTGTTTCTGAAGAATGTATTGCCTATACGAACATCTCAACGTTTAAAAGTTATCTTTCTTTCAGGTTTGCTGCCTTGATTCCAGAACAGTAGTCTAACATTGACCACTCACCTGGGATAAGATTTAAAAGCAACTCTTCTGTATCATAGTCCACATCATATCATTATTACAGATTGATATCACATGTAGTATCATTAATTTGACATAGTAAAGACAAATACTATTGTCTATTGATATTTAGTGTCTCTCTTTTTCCTGTTTTTATATATTTTCAGATGTATATGTTTCTTTTTTACTAGATTATGAGCTCTATACAAATAAGGCCTTTATCAGCTCTTTACTACAGTCCTTTGTATACACAATTAGAGGTAATACAGCATAACTAAAAGTTATTTTCTGAGACACATACACACACACATTTTGGTTTACTGAGCATGGGCCATCACGTGTTAATGACATAAATAGATAAATTAATTAATTAAATGTGTGTCTTTACATAGTGCTCAATATGTATGTGCTACATACAAAAATTGAATGTGAAAATACTGATATTTTATTGACTATTGCTTGCTTAATGTTAGAAAATAATATTAGAATATTAGCTCTAATATGTATAGTCCATATCTGATAGTCAGAGATACTTTAGTTTAAGTGTCTCAAATTGTGAGGATTCAATTATTTTCTTTAGAAAATGCTTGTTTCTCTCAACCTCATTATCAAAACACTTTCTGCACACTTTGCGTAAAATTACCTTTTCTTCATTGTAATTACACAACTCCAAATCACTTTTCCTCATTGGTATTTGATAATTATAAGCAAAGGAGCAAATAGAAGAACAAGAAATACGTGAGCAATGCAGTCATGCGTTTCCTCTTCTTTCTGTTGATAGCACTGACTTCATTGAGATGAAGTGTATTTAATTTCAATTCACTGAATGACCACATTCATAATTTGAGTTCATTCCCATTTCAAGCTGATTTCTTTTAAATTCGATTCAATATACATAATTTTTCTTTAAGCATACATGTCTACATTCCTTTGAACTTGTTTTTATCTAGGGAAGGGGAGGAAGGAAATTAACATTCATTTTGTATCTCCTTTTGACACAGCCTGTTTTTTGGCACTTGACACATATTATCTCATTCAATTCTCTCCACAATCCTGAGAAGCCAGAATTATTATTCTCATTTTAAAGATGAAAAACTGATGGCTAGAAATCAACATGCCCAAGATTGTTTAATTAGGAAATGACAGAACCAGAATTAAAACAAAAGCATCCTCCTCTTTTTTTTTTTTTAATGCTATTACATTGTTTATTTTCAGGCAAAGATTTTGCAAAAAAAACCCTCATAGGCGACTAGAAATTTAATAATTTTTTTGAAATCATATCGGTTATCTGTGGTGCGTGTGTGAAATCCAGTATTCAAAATGTTTATTAGAACATGACACTTGAACATGCTGCACATTAGAATTTTTTGATGTCTCCCTATTTGCTCAAGGATGAGAGGAGGCTTCAAAGAGAAACATTCCAAAACCACATTGTGAAATGGTTTCTTTTTGTGTGGGTTCTTAAAAAAAATTGTTTTTAAAGACAGTGGTAAATTGATCTTAAAAGCCTATCGAGATTAAACTAGGTGGAAACCATCTGTGTTTTTATCATCACCCATGGGTGTGTTAGATTCTGGGTGACAATAATGGAGAATGTGACCACACTCATTTCCAGTCCTAACAATTTGGTTCCATCCAACATGCCACAGGTTTCCCCAGGAGTCTTGCTTAATTGAGTTGTAACTTACCCCTTTTGGAATTATTAAAACTCTAAGCATCCCAATGAGAGACTGTAAATTGTGTATTATGCTGATACTTATGCTTGTTGTTATCTTAGTGACAACACTGTTACAAGTGTGAGGCAGTTTATAAGAAGCATTGGAGTCTGCTCTGGGAAATGTAAATTATAATCTCAAACGATCTATATGAGCTAGGTCAGATCACTTAACCAGCCCCTAGTCTTGGCTTTCTCCTCCATAAAATAAAGGTGTTAAACAACAAAATCACCGGTGAAATTTCCTTTTCTAAACTATTTTCCCCACAAGGGAAAAAGTAATAATTGAATGAATATTAGATGCAACTGTTATGAACAGATTTTGTGCATATTGAAATACATTTTCTATGCCTATACAACCATGTGTGTAGGTATATGTGGGTGATGTGCAACTTTCTTTTTAGCCCAAATGGGAATATACTATACTCACTGTTCAGTTGAATTTTATAAAATGGCATATATCTTGGAGTTATTTTTTATATTACTATATTTAGATCTACCACATTATTTTTTTTCAAGATTTTTTTTAATGTTTATTTATTTTTGAGAGAGAGAGAGAGAGAGAGAGAGAATCTGAAGCAGGCTCCACACTTTCAGCACAGAGCCCGACATGGGGCTTGAACCCACAAATCGGGAGATCATGACCTGAGCCAAAATCAAGAGTCAGTCATTGAACCGACTGAACCACCCAGGTGCCCCAGATCTACCAAATTATTTTTAATCACTGCATAATATATCTTTGTATGGATATGCCATGGTTTATTCAATCAGTTTTCTGATGATGGACATTTCAGTTTGTCACAATGACAACAGTTCATATATAGGGTATTGTAAGTCTATATAAGCCAAAAAATGCATAGAATGGATTCCTAGAAATGAAATTATTGGACCAAATTAATTTAAAACATAATTTTAAGATAATGCACGACTGATTTTTTTTTTTACCATGTAATAACCTCTTTGGGGAAAAATTATATAAACTTATAAAAATTCAAATAATAAAAGTGGAAAGAAGAAAGCAAAAATCATTCTAATTCACAGCTATCTAGAAATCACCATTTGTTACATTAGGTAAATACCATAACAGATATCTATTAATGATTATGTGGAAAGAAAGCTAGATAGGTAAAATTTAGTTAAAAAGGACCATGATATATGTGCTAATTTAAAAAGTATATTACATTCAACTTCTATTTGGATCTCTCAGAATAAAAAAAAAATGAGATAAAGCTGAAGTAATCTCTAAATTTTAGATAAATGTTTTATCACTACAAGAGATAATAGTTTCCTAAAGCTGTTTCTAAACTTAAAAAAGAAGATTCCACAAATACTGAGAATGGAACCCACTCTTACATGATATTCCAGTTTCCTTCCCCAGAGATGCCCACCTCTAAAATTTAACTTAATTTTTTGTTGTCATTGTTAAGGTCTAGAAACTTTACAGTTTAGTCTGTAATCATCATTACATCAGTTTTTTTGGTCATATATTTATATTTAATGGATCCATGACCCATTATATTTTTAAGATCTATGGCTTTTTTGTTTTTGAGTTTTTGATTTTGATTTTTGATTACCTGGATTTAACTGACGTTATTATTTTTTCAAGAAGGTGTCACATTACTTTTTCTAGGTATTTGAGAACATGATTCAGCTGTTTTTATAGAAAAGGGACAAATTGGCCAAATATAATATGACTGGGTCCCATTTTCCTTCAGAATTTCCTAGACTCTACTATCTTTCATTTTTTAAATTTATGTGTATGTATGTATGTATGTATTTATTTCCTTTTATAGTTTATTTACTTTGAGAGAGAGAGAGAGAGCTGGGGAGGGGCAGAGAGAGGGAGAGAAAGAGAATCCCAAGCAGGCTGCACTCTGCCAGCCCCTAGGGGGGCTCAAACCCTCAAACGGTGAGATCATGACTGAGCAGAAATCTAGAGTCGGACACATTTAACCAATAAGCCACCCAAACACCCCTCTACTGTCTTTTAAAATAGAGAGTTGCCGTGGAAATTGTCTGGTCCCCTCTTTACTTCCCACTTTGAACATGACTTGCTTTTGCTGTACAGATGTCTGGAGACGTATTTTTTCACATTAAAACAAAAATTTAATGTAAATATGTCTTGATTTTTCTTCTGTCAGAATTTCTTGGAATATGGTGTACATTTCTGATCTGCACATTTTCTTCTTCCTTAATTCCATGGACGTTTTAAAGTATTGTGTTCTCTAATACTTTTCTCTTTCATTTGTAAACATTTTCTAATTCGACATTAATAATTTTATGTTGAATCATTTTTCTCGGTTCTTCATATCTATTTTCTTCTCTCTGATCTCCATTTCTTCTGAAATTTTTTTCCTACCAGCAATTTGATTTCCAGACATGTGGATTTTTCTCTTGCTGTTTCTAACATTTCTGTTAAATCCGTAATGCTATTTTTTGGTTCTCTATTTTCTCGACTCTGTAAGCTCCCTTTACTTTTTATTTTGTATGTTTCGTGATCCACACCCCCCCCTCCCCAGCTCTTACTGCAATTAATTCATGTTATTATTAGGTTCTCTTCTTCCTTTCATTGTGTTTTATTCCACATGGAGTTTTAAATGTCTTTTATTAAATTTAAATGACCCATTCACTCTACTTACTAGAAATGGTGCCTGTCTTTTTCCATTACTGCAATTCTGCAGGGCCTGGGAGGAGCCTCCACTATCATTAGGTTTTGTTCCTGCCATTTCCCCAGGCTGTTTATTCACCCACTCAGTATGCTTCTCTCTAAATTGGGGAATATTCGTGAGAGTAAAACAAAATTTTTCTCTTTTTACATTTTTCTCCAGTTCTATTTCTGGGCAGTAAAAGTACGGTGGCGAGTAATGAAGAATAGTATCAACATCTTTTATTTATTTCATTGGCTACAGCATTTTCAAGATTACAGTATGAAATTGTTACTCCTTTCTTTGGTTATTCGCTGCTGATATAGTTTTTTTTTTTTTTTTTTTAAACCTTGCTTTGAGAGTTTGTATTGCTCATTATGTTAGATCTTTGTGAGGGGTATTTTAATTGCCTTTCACATAGAAATATTCTCCATTATAAATACGCTCCACAATGGTGGTACCAATGCACACTCTTGCCAAAAAAGACTGTGGAAACCCAAACTACTAAACTTGTTAGTCTTTGCTAATTAGATATGCAATAATGTTATTTTATTGTTTTGAGGTACAGCTCTTAGGAACATGTTTAGGTGGAAACATTTTCTTATTGATTTTTAAGAGTTCTTTATTTGCTATGTGAAATGGCTTTTTGCAAGTATTGTCTTCAGTTGATCGTGTTTTCTTTTGGCTTTGATTATGATGTTTTTGTTTATTAGTTTCTAATTTTCATGGAGCCAAATGATACATATTTTTCTTATATTTCTGACTTTTTTGACTTGCTCAGAGAAGCCTTCTAGATTAAAAAAATATATTTCCTGGAGCTGGAAAAATAAAGTCTTGGTCCCCCCAACCCCAGTACATATACACACACACAGAAGCCTGAGTCCATGAGCAAGGGGCTAGCATGTATGTTTTAAAAGCTTTCCCTGGCTGGGACTCATTGGACCTTGATAGTCTCTACCGAGCCTTCCAAATATGACATACTATGACTGTAAGTGATATTTCACAAAAAGGAAAGTAGCAAATGTTTTGTGAGGGGGGAAAAGGCACTAGAGACATTCATTTTTTTAAAAAGGTATGTTTCTGCATCAGGACTTCATAACATACAGAGATTTATAAAGTACGATTTATTCTCACTATTTAGAGAAAAATGGCAAATATAGCGCCATCCCTTCTTGGAAACCTTTGTTGAGATCAGAAAAGGGAGGGGCCAGTCTTTTAACCAAAAAACTAAATATGCCTTCATGATATTAAAAAACCACTTGGTGAAGGGCATGAAACACGAATGGGTTATTGCTAGGTTGGAAGCCAAGCATATCAAAGGGACAAGAAAGGGAAGAAGTGGGGGGCGGGAGGCGGGGAATGAATATTTAGTAGAGCCTTATTGTCACTGTTATCTCAGAAACACATTTTATCAAAGAAAAAAAAAGCCGGTTAAATTATTACAGACATGTGCCATCCCATCTTCTGAAGTGGTTCTATTAGAATATCCTATTGTTATCGAGGATGTTTCGTAGACAGGATATCTTTTCTGTTCAACATGATAAGGTAGAGAACATGTAGCCAAGTGAAATTATCCAAGTGGCAGAACATTCGCGTATAAAATAATTTATGGTTCACCATAAATGTTGTGAAATCTGGGACTTGTACAATGCTGAGTTATGAATTCAGCCCTTGTTAATGTTTCCTTTGCAATACGTGGTGGGAAACAGCTATTAAAAATACTAGCGTCACTATTTATTCAGATTCCACATCACCAGAATAAATTGCCTGAGAGGAAACATCTTGTTCGTAATGATTTGGAATACAGAGCTTAAAGTTTCATGCGCTGAATGTCTCGCTTTATAATAAGGAAGCATTCATAATATATGTGTGATATTTGTTAGTGCTTAAGATATAGCTAAATGTTTCATGAAAGAGCTATTGTGCACCTGATTTTACAATAAACAGTTAAAACTCCTGGAGTAGATTTGATGCAAGTGGAATGTTTGCTTAGATTTAGCAAAGAGAAATACTGTGAATAATTCACAGGGTGTAATTCGATTCAATACTTTCCCTGGCCTATGAGGTATATGGACCTACTATTTTTCCACGTAGTTTTGTTCTTTTCTTCAGGTAGCAGTTCCTTTTGGCTAGTTGGCAATTCAGCTCTGGGGTCCATTGGAAAATAAATTTGGAAGATAAACTGATGGATCAGAGAGAATCTTGTGGCTTCTCTACATAATCTCAGAGGCCTTCAGGTAGACCACCTGCCATCTCTTTTGAGAAAGACAGTGAAAAAGAAGGAAGGTAGGAGGGCTGAACTCCAATGGCACCCGTTCATTCCTATTCTTCTGTGGCAAAGGTCTCTGCCTCTAACTTCTCCCTCCAGGTAACCAAATGTAATTAGGTGAGAGGTTTAAAGTGAGACCAAAATAAAATGCAAAAATCTGGGGACTTAGGGCCATTATTCCACAGTGTCTGAGTAGTTGTGCATTCCTAACTTGAACTGTGATGCTCAGGGCCTTCCCTAGGTGTTGTGTAGGGCTCTGTGTCTCTTTTCCTGGCAATTATGTTGAGGCAACATCAAGTTCCAAAGAATATCAGGGGCAGCTTGAAAGGTAAGTGGAGAAAAATGGATAATGGAGAAAATCCAACTATCTTTCTTAGTGATATTGAGGGCTTCCTTTGAAAACAATTCTTGGCTAATTTCCTTGCCCATTTTTACTTAAGTTATAGGGTCCTAAATGTGTATTTCCATTTTTAGGAATTATCAAACTATAATGAAGTCCTTGGTTATTTCCTTTTTTTGATTTGCTATTGATATTTCTTTAGAATGCAGCAAAGCAAATATTATTTTAAAAGTGGCTAGAGATAACTGATTCACTAAGTACAATTTGAGCCTGCAGATGTTTTTTCTTTCAAGTAGGAGTTGTGCTGAAGTAGGCTTCTGAGAGGTGATTACCAGGCCTATACTTCTTTGCTTCACCCCATTCCCCCCACCACAAACCACTCAGAAGGAAAAACAGCCCCCAAGGCTTCAAGAAAGAAAGAGCCTCAACTGAATGATAAATCTCCTTAAATCAGAGAAGGGGAAACAACTCTATAGAAAGACATCTATATCAAGAATAGTAAAGCTTTAAAATAATGAGGGAGTGGTGCATAAATCCTTTTTTTATCTGCCTTCATGTGTCTGAGGTGGAGAAAAGAGTACTGAAAACATGTTTCCTCAATGAACACCCTATAGATAGGATGCATTTATCAAAAGCTCTGGGAGCCAGGAGATGTGAATTCTGGTCTTGGCTCCAACACCAATTAGCTAGTGAAATTGGCCCCTTTCCCCTTCGATTTCCTTATGCATAAGCTGATGGAGCTGGTGAGAAGTGATTCTAAAATCCTTTCCAGCTTTAATCTCTGCTTGTTCAAGCCAAGTGTTTCCTGAGTTGTGACCTGAGACCTATCAGAAATGGGCTAGAGTTGAACTACCAGGTTCCAGTGGAAGAACATTTGCTCCTTGTAATGTGATACCAGGTTCAGATATGAACCTGTTGAGAAGGAAGGATTCTGAGGATGGAAGTCTGGTGGGGGTGGGGAGGACTTTATCTAAAAACAGAGCCTGGAAAAGGAATAGTTATTAACTATGGATCCTCCATGGTCAACTAATATGCCATCTTTAATGCCTGTACCACTCTCTGGTAAGCTGAGGACTTCAGGAAGTACAGAGAGATTCAGGGTGCTTTGATGCACCCTAGAGGACCTGTGCTACCAAAGACTGTCAAAAAGTCAAGGTATGCATCATGATACTATCGTGTGATAATATATCATGTATGTCACATCAAATTAGATCATACCAGAAGAGTCTCCTAGATTGCAGAGTAGTCCCCTTGGTGTTTTTACCCTATGAGCTCCATGGCCCCGGGGAAGTGGTCTTCAAACTTGTTAATCTACAGATTACTTTAACTTGGTCAAGCCACCCTTATAACCCCGGACTGCTTTTCCAAACTATAAGTGACAAATCCATTTAACTCCCTCTCCCAGTCTTGGCTCCCATCTACCAGAGCAAAATCAGCTAAACCAACCAATCAGACCAAGACCAAATTCATTTAAGTGGGAAAAAAGGGATATTTTAAATGAGAGAACAAAGAAAAAATGCAACAGATAAATCATTTTATGCCAGAGCCAAAATATAGGCACAGGCATATTACAGACACTAAGATTGAAATCTCCACATATTATCTTGAGGACCTGTGGGAATACACTTTGGGAACTCTTTCCTTAAAGCAAGTTATGTATCCATATAGGATCATCTGCAGCTCTGTTTTTCTTTTTTCTTTTTTTTTTCTGTGTTTTGGTTTATTGTTGTTGTTGTTGTTGCTGCTGCTGTTGTTTTTTCTTTCTCCCCAGTAGCCAGGAACTTGGGTTCTGAACCAGTTCAGAGGCTCACACACCTCCTTCTGAGTCACTACTTTCTAAGACAACACTTGAATTTTCCTTGGAGAATGTCCATTCAGGCACTGACCAGGATGGAACCTATTTAGCTTATAAGATCTGACAGTTTCATAGCCAAAGGTGGGTTAAGAGGCAGTTCATCAAAGTTCAAATCATGATAAGGAATCTGGCCTGAAATGGGAGATTGGACTTGCCATAAAGGGAGGTATTATTTTGAGAAAGGTTGGCATGTTTATGATTCTTGAGGCTATGTGAGCTCAGTTTTTCCCCTTAAACATCTGCCACAGGTGCTAGGGAAACACTGCTTGTATTTTTGTATGAACATGGTGTAAATAATGTCCACTTTCAATAAACCTTTAAAACCAAAACAGCTGCCATTTGGGGCTTAAAAACAACTTGTGACTTCCCGTAAGTCTGAGTGACCTTATCACTATTCTCCATTTAAACATGTTTCCCCTCCCCCACTCTCACCTTTGGTCTATAGTCTTGTAAAGTTCATAGCCCTTGACTCTGTTTTTCATAAATACATGGCAGTAGCTTTAAGAAATAAATAAACACTTGTCCCAGATTCTTGGAGGAGGTGCTGAAGTTGAAACATATACCACTACCCTGGAAAAAACACCCTCCACTTTGTGATTTTTAAAAAATCTTTTTAAAACTCTGGTACTCCCAGGGCCTTTTCCAAATGTGTGTGACTGTCTCTCTTATCTGTGTTGTTTGTTATATATTGCAAGCCACAACAGCTAGCACTTTATCTTCTACATTCTTCTGTGATTCCTGAAGATTTGACCCAGGGCAAGGAAGTGATCTATAAAGCCTATGCATGTTTTCAGGCATCATATGTTTTCTTTCTTAGCCACACAGGATTTTCTTCTTTCAAGTCCAGTAGATTCAAAGTCTGAGGAAGGTTTTCTTTCATGTAGCAGCAGGCTTTTCTCACGTCCTGGGAGTAGATTGGTAGCATCCGAGAGACAGTGGAGTTCTACTCTCACTTTCAATACAAAGAATGTGGTTTATCTCTTTAAAGATTTTATTTCTAAAGATAAGATGTGAAATGATGGAGCAAACATAAGCCAGAATACTTTTGCACGTTGTGCAATTTTTTTCCTGTATAGGAACACTTAATAGCTGCTAGATTAAGGAGGTGTGTGAAAGCTTGCATACTTGGATCATTAGTTTACCCAGTCAGGATCTCTGGGCCAGGCGATTGGGCCCAGTCGTTCTCAACTGGGGCAGTTTTACCTCCCAAGGGACACTTGGCAATGTGGTTTGATTATTGTAACTTAGGGAGAGGGCGTTACTGGCATCTAGTGGGTGGAGGCAAGGGTTGCTGCTAAATACCCTGTAATGCACAGGACAGCCCTTCACAACAAAGAATTATCTTGCTAAACTGTCAGTAGTGACGAGGCTGAGAAATTTTGGTGGGGGGGGACATATAACGGTGGAGTGAACACAGGATTGAGCGCCAAGAATTAAAGAAGGCCTAAGAGATTAATTTGAAGCTTGCAATCTTCTAATGCTGGTTTCTGGCCCGCCATGATGCAAAAAAGGGAATCCTTCTTCGAGGTGTCAGAATGGAGTTTGGGGCAGTGGGTGACTTGGCACCCAACCCCAGAAAGCAGCACAGACCTCCCACCCTGTCATCGATCTCTGAGAGGCAGAACCTAACATCTGTGAGAGATATTTCTGTAATTCGCTGGGCATTCCCAGTACCCACCCACCTTGTTCTTTTTTCTGTTTCTTTCCTCCCCTTCCTCCTCCTCCTTCTCCTCCTCCTCGTCTTTCTCTACCTCCCCCTCCTCCTCCTTCTCCTTCTGTTCCCCTTCCCCCTGCACTGCCTCCTCCTCCTTCTCCTCTTCCTCCTCCTCCTTCTTCTGTTACTTGTAAGAACATTTGTTTACAGTGTGAGAAGATACAAGCTAATGGCAGGTATTTATATAATATGGAAGTGTCTAAAGTCTCCTTTTCAATCATGCCCCCATTTTGCTGATGTAACATTGCATCAGCTATATAGTCTGTAGAAGCTGAAGATTTACAAGTGGACCCCGCTCTTTCCCAAAATAATGCATAACCCTGGAAACTTTTTTCCATTTAACAAATATGTGGCGGATACTTTTCAAGCTTAACTCATAAAGATTGACTTTGTAACTTTAAATCTCTTAATTTTTTTAATTAAGTTTTTAAATTTTAATTCCAGGATAGTAAACATGCAGTGTTTTAGTAGTTTCAAGTGTACAATGTATCGATTCAACAATTCTATACATTACTCAATGCTAATCATGATAAGGGCACACTTTCATAACCAGACTGGGTAATTGTTTTTTTTTATTTATTTTTATTTTTTTTAATTTACAGCCAAGTTAGTCAGCATATAGTGCAACAGTGATTTCAGGAGTGGATTCCTTAGTGCCCCTTACCCACTTAGCCCATCCCCCCTCCCACAACCCCTCCAGTAACCCTCAGTTTGTTCTCCATATTTATGAGTCTCTTCTGTTTGGTCCTCTTCCCTGTTTTTATATTATTTTTGCTTCCCTTCCCTTGTGATCATCTGTTCTGTGTCTTAAAGTCCTCGTATGAGTGAGGTCATGTATTTGTCTTTCTCTGACTAATTTTGCTTAGCATAGTACCCTCTAGTTCCATCCACGTAGTTGCAAATGGCAAGATTTCATTCTTTTTGATTGCCGAGTAATACTCCATTTTGTGTGTGTACGTGTGTGTGTGTGTGTGTGTGTGTGTGTGTGTGTGTGTATGCCACATTTTCTTCATCCATACATCCATCGATGGACATTTGGGCTCTTTCCATACTTTGGCTATTGTTGATAGTGCTGCTATAAACATGGGGTGCATGTGTCCCTTCGAAACAGCATACCTGTATCCTTTGGATAAACGCCTAGTAGTGCAATTGCTGGGTTGTAGGGTGGTTCTATTTTTAGTTTTTTGAGGAACCTCCATACTGTTTTCCAGAGTGGCTGCACCAGTTTGCATTCCCACTAGCCAGACTTGGTAATTTTTTAAATTAGCTGCATAATATTCTGTAGAGCGAATGTACCATTATTTATTCAACCATTCCCCTCCTCTATTTATCAACATTCCTGTTGTGTCTAGTGTTTTGCTGTTATAAACAGTGCAGCAAAAAACACCTGTGTACATATTGTTTCAAATATTAGTACTCTTCTGTGTTTAGTAATACTCTTATTTCTGTTGGATTCCATATAGGATGGCTAGGACAAAGAAAAAATTATTGTTGTATTTCTTTATAAGTTGTAACAATATTTGGGCACCTGGGTGGCTCAGGCGGTTAAGTGTCTGACTTCCGCTCAGGTCAGGATCTTATGGTTTATGGGTTCCAGCCCTGTGTCGGGCTCTGTGCTGACAGCTCAGAGCCTGGAGCCTGATTCGGATTCTGTGTCTCCCTCTCTCTCTGCCCCTTCCCCGCTTGTGCTCTCTCTCTCTCTCTGTCTCTCTCTCTCTCTCAAAAATAAACATTAAAATTAAAAAAAAAGTTTTAGGGACGCCTGGGTGGCTCAGTCAGTTAGGCATCCGACTTCAGCTCAGGTCATGATCTCACGGTCCATGAGTTCGAGCCCCGCGTCGGGCTCTGTGCTGAGGCTCAGAGCCTGTGCTCAGAGCCTGGAGCCTGCTTTGGATTCTGTGTCTCCCTCTCTCTGACCCTCCCCCATTCATGCTCTGTCTCTCTCTGTCTCAAAAATAAATAAACATTAAAAAAATAATAAAATAAAATAAAATAAAGTTTTAACAATATAGCATCAATCAGATATGAGTGCCCATCTCTCCACAATTTTGCCAGTAAAAGTTGTTAGTAATCATCAGGTAATACCATCTAATATGCTAACATCATATATATTGCTAATATATCCTAATACCAAAAAATAGTCCACTATAGTTTCTTGTATTATAATATGTGTGTATATGTATATATATATATATATATATATGTACATGTATGTATATTACAACATTTGTCCCTTTAATCTGGACCTTATTTTAATGTATGATGTGAAATAAATACCTAATTACATTTTCTTCAAATGGAAAACCAAGTACCACAAACTGTTTATTGTATAGCCTATCAGGTTTCCATAAACTGGAGATATGATCTTTTTCACATACATTTCCATAGTACCAGTGTTTATTTCTGAACATTTAAAAAAAATGTTTATTTATTTTTGAGAGAAAGAGAGTGCGAGGGGAACAGAGAGAGAGGGAGACACAGAATTGGAAGCAGCCTCCAGGTTCTGAGAGGTCAGCACAGAGCCCAACGTGGGGCTGGACCTCATGAGCCAGGAGATCATGACCTGAGCCAAAGTCAGACACTCAACCGACTGAGCCACCCAGGTGTCTCTTATTTCTGAACATTTAATTCTGTTACGCTGATTAGTTTTAACCTCTCCTAATACCACACTGTTTTGACTCTTATAGTTGTATAATAAATTTTGATATCTAGTAAGACAAGTTGCTCTGTTTTTATTTTGTACAATACACATAATACAAAACTGGCCAATTTAGCCATTTTTCATTATACAGTTCAGTAGAGTAAGTATATTCACATTATTGTGCAGCCATCATCACTGTCTCCAGAACTTTTCATCTCCCCCAGCTGAAATTCTGCACCCATTAAATACTAATTCCCCATCCCTTCTTCCCCATGGCCCTTGATAACCATTCTACTTTCTGTCTCTATGAATTTGATTACCTTAGGTACCTCATTTAAGTGGAAACACACAACACTTGTCCTTTCGTGACTGGCTTATTTCACTTAGCATAATGTCCTCAAGGTTTGCACTGTCTTAGAAAATGATCCATTTCATATACATGTTCTAGTATATTTGCATAAACCTTGCATTCTCTTAAGGTTTTAACATTTATTATACCTATAGCTGAGCCCCTCCTCTCATTTATAGTTATTTGTGTTTTTATTTTTTCCTGATCATATTTGCCATATTATTCTTTAATTAACAATCCTTTGCATTTATTGAACAAGTAAACTATTTTCTATTTTCTATCTTTGTCTTTATATACATATATATCTGGCTTTTAATCCTTCCTCTGTCCCTCTCTTCCTCCCTTTCTCCACCCCTGCCCTGGCTCTTTCTTTTTACCTTTGAGTGGGAGGCTTATTTGTTCTTTCACATTTAAAATGTGTGCTTAGTTCACTTATTTTCAATCCTATTTTGCTTTCTATGAAATTCCAAGTGTCCCTAAATTTTGATGTGTAGTGTTCTGAGTATAGTTATTTTGGAAATAATCTACAGTATATATAATGAAATTCTTTGTAATTCAAAACTAATTAGAAAATGCTTTTAAATTTCCAGTGGCTACATTTTAATTTGACCATTTTTGATTGTTAATGTTTTAGTTTTATTGCATCATAGCTGTAGAATATGGTTTACATGCCTTCTACTATTAAAAAAATCTTTCGAGAATTCTTTTTGTGGTCTAATATATCATCAGTGTTATAAGTGTTCCATGGGTATTTGAAAATGATGTTTATTTTGCTTCTTTTTGTTTGCAAAGCTTTCCATATATTTATTAAATCAAGCATGTTAATTGTGCTATTCAAATCTTCTGGTGTTTTTTTTTTCTTTTACCAATTTCTGAGAGACAAGTATGGAAATTTCCCATTATGATATTAAATTTGTCAATTGCTTTCTAGATTTTGCATTTTTAAAAAACGTGGTTTGATTATTGAATGTTAGATACGCTAGTTTATATCTTCTTTATGTATTATACTGCCTTTGTCTTATTTAATGCTTTTTGCCTTGACTAACTATAATGTCACCACTCCTATTTCATATTATTAACATTTGCCTACTATATCTTTGTCCATCCCTTTGTATTTGATCTTTCTGGAATATTTTGTTCTAGGCGTATCTCTTGGAAACAGATATACCTGGATTTTGCTTAAAGAAAAACCTAATTTGAAATTCTCTGTCTTTGAATTGGGAAATTTATCTGTTGCCGTTTCCTAGGAAAATGGAAACATTTGGTCTAACTCTGACAACCCTGTTTGGTTTTCTATTTTTATGTAAATTAGTTTTTTACCCTTTCCTGGAGTGATTGAGTTTTCTTTACTGTCATTTTTTTGTTTACCCGTTTGAAAGATATACATACTACTACTATTTATCTAGGGCTTAAGCTTATTTTTTAATAACACATTTGAATATGTACCCTTTTATCAATCGCTAACATTAGTGTCTCTCACCTCTTCCTTAAGCAAGACAAGACTGAACTTAGCCTCTCTTGTTTTTTCTCCTCTACTTCCTCCTCTGATAGAAATTTCATTTCAACCTTGTGTTCAAGTTTTTCTTTTTATTATCTTGCCTGTCTTTTAGAAGGAAATATTTGTTAGTAATTGAATTAAGCTTAAAAGTGCCATTATGAACCATTATTTTGAGCTAATGTTAGTGATGTGCTCTCCTTAACTTATCATTGTTTCTTTGATCTCCTGTCTTTCTCTTCTTTGCATCTGCTTTTAATTTTTTCTGGCACAAACTCTTGAATAAGTTTTTTTAAAGGGTGGTGCATATTCTGAGTCCCTGAATATCTGTAATTGGCTTTACAGAGTTACTGGGCTTAGGATTGACACCCCAAATCTTTTACCTTCCAAACTTTGAAGATATTTTCCCATGATATTTTAGGATTCCCATTTTGATTACTTTTTTGAGTGCCATCACTTGTTCAGTTATCTGGCTACTCTATTTTAGGCATAATATTAGGCTACAAGAATTCACAGAAGGTAACACTGATCTATAAATAAACGTCTGTGGGAGGAAGAGGAATGAGTAACTGAGTGTGCTGGGGTGGGGAGGAGGGGCGGGTCTCCTTTGCAGAGGAAATATTGAAACTAGACAGTGAAATTTACTACATAAATTTACTACAGAATCTACAATCTCACCTACTCCACTTTCTGGTTCTTATATTGCAATGTCAGATAGACTTAAATTAGATACATCTAGACCAAATGAGAATTGCATAGATTTAGAAATAAACATATCTTCCTCCCACGCCCCCAAACCAATTAATCTTGTTCTAGCATCTAGCATGTATAACACCCCTCCCCTTTTCAGATTTCCTAGGCCAGCGGTTGGCGAACTAAGGTGTGCCACCTACTTTTGTAAATAAAGTTTTATTGGAACAGCTATGCTCATTTGTGTCTGTGCTGTTGGTGGCTTCTTTCATGTTAGGACAGCAGACTTGAGGGGCTGCAACACAGACTGCCTGGCTCGCAAAGTCTCAAGTATCTACTCTCTGGCCCTTTACAGAAAATGTTTGCTGACTGCTGCTCTAGGACATTCATCAACACAGATGACCAGGGCTCACACCAGTGTTCCTGAAAGCCAGTGAAGGTAGGTTACACCAGCAAATCTTGACTTCCTCATGGTGGCCGATGACTATATTTACAGATACAAATCCGGCAACTCAGTCGGCCTGTATTTTACGTGGAATGATGCTGAAGCTTATCTCTCAACATGCACCGTTGTTAATAATAACTTGCCCTTTAAATGATTTCCTTTCTTCATTGTTGTTTTTTTCTCATGTTCTAGGAGTTGTGCAATTCAGCATTGCGATTTTCATTTCTTTGCGTGATGTGAGGGAAGCTGGCATATTTGCTAATGTGCTGTTGTGTGGGCTCGGGCTGTTGATTGCTTTTGGCCTAGGTGCTGTGCCGAGCTCCAAGGTTTGGCTTTGTGAACGCTGCCTGGCAAAACGGAAACATTTTGTGAAATTTCACAAATGTCACATGCACCCGCACACACACACATTTTAAATTGCAAAATTCTCCCCCTTGGCGCACAATTTTACCCAGGTTTTTGTGGCTCATAATAAATCTTTAAGTATCTTCAGTCCTACAGGAGCACTTTCGTGGGTTGACTTGCTTTTGCTTTGATAAAACTTGCACTTAAAAGTCCTCGGTTTCCGGGGTGTTTGTATTGTTTCGCCTTTCTCAAAAATTTAGTGTGATCTTTTATTCCAAAAGTAAAGCAGCTTTATTTCAAGCCCAACTGTTGTCTCAGACAAAGATTCCTGATTTAATTCCCAGTGAATATCATTTTCAAGAGGGGTACCTGTAGAAACTGACCTCACAGCATCACCTTCCTAAACTGAGAATGAGACACAGGCAGTTGAATTCAGAGAAAAATTGGGCAAATTACATTCTTTTTGTGCGTAAATTAAAGCATCTAAAAAACTGTAACAAGAGTGCTTGATCCCAGTGAAAACTCTTGATATATTGCGGTACTTTTCCTTTCTGGGTAGCTAAGAGCGCTTCAACAACAAGTCTGTCACACAGAGGAGGGTATAGGTACTATTGCCACTGGGTCACAGATGACGTTACGTTATGGTGAGGTAAGCTTTTACTTAAGGGTATTCAAGATGTCAGTGGGGATCAGGCAGTCTTTAATTTTGTGGTTGGTGTACCTTTTTTAAGGATTTGGTCAATTTTACGATATCCCCTCTGGTTCAAGAAAATTCTTCCCATTTGACTCCCCGGATTTGCATCTCTCTCTGGGCTTCACACTCTGTAGTTTTCTGGCGCTCAACTTACTGAGACGTTACTTCTGACAACAAGCCCCTATCTTCCTTCCTTCAGCTTGACCCCAGGGTCCTCGTGCCTGTGAACTTCCATACCGGTGGCTTTGATGAGATGGCTTGGCTGCCCCATGCGCTAGCTGTGTCCTTCTTGCTTTAGACATACAGGGTAACAATAGTCGGGCAGCCCTCTGGATCCAAAGCGCACAAGTGCAACCAGGCCAAATGAGACAGGCTCAGCCACACCATTTGAAACATCATATTTACTGGAGAGCAGACAGTGCCCTTGAGAAACTTTGAGGAGAAAATTAGTGTCTTTATTTTGTCAGTTACAGATCTGGTCCCAACTGTTTGGTGAAGAAAGGATCGAAATATTCCATTCAATCATTGGAACCGTACCTTTAGGTAATGCTCAGTGTTCTGGGATAATTGCTCAGGGCCTCTCAGGAAATGTTAGAGTTAAAAGTGTGTGCTCAGGAGTCAGAATGTCTGTGATTTTGCCACTGAGTAGCTTTGTGACTCTGGACACATTACATAAGTACTCTGTGCCCTGGTTTCTCATGCGTAAACTAGAAAAAGAAGTATACCTCTGTGCGGTTTGATTGGATAGTCACTAGCCACTTATGCTCGTTTAAATGTAAATTTAAAGTAATTAAAATGAAATGAGAGTAACAATTCATTTTTTCAGTTATACTAGCCACAGTCCAAGGATTCACTAGTCACATGTGGCTAGTGGCTACTGTATTGGCGAGCACAGAATAGAACATTTCTATCGTAAAGTCTATTGGACAGCACTGGTCTACATCACAGGGTTATAATGAACAGTAAATGAGTTTGTACATCTCAAGTACTTAGAACAATGCCTGGCATGTAGAAGAGGTCCAATATATTTATCATTATCATCATCTTCACCATCACCATCGTTGTTTCCATACGTCTTTTCCTTCTTAGATCCTCTTAAAAATGTTGGCTGGGTCTGCTGGGAAAGGGTATAGTTACTACACTTCTGGTTACTAGTTTTTGTACAAATGTTTTATTTCCTGTAAAGTCTGGTACATTTCCATATGACAGGATTCTTATTTTTAAAGAGAGACACCATCGTATTATGACTATGAGTAAGGGCTGTAGAGTCCACAGGCCTGTTTTGAGTCCCAGTTCTGCCACTTAGTAGCTGTGCCACCTTAAGTAAATTATCCATTCTTTCTGTGTCTCAGTTTCTACCTGAGTAAAATGAGGATAAAATATAATAGAACCCCTCAAAGTTCTAGGAGAATTAAATGAGGTAACATAGATACTTAGAATTGGACCTGGCATTGCAAGGTCTCAAAAAAAAAAAAAATGACCTCTCACCGATATTATTATTTCTGCCCTGTTCTCATCTCCTCTTCAGGGGAAGTGTTTGGCTCACTCAGCCTCCTGGGGAGGAAAGGTGTCAGAGTCCTCTAGTTCTTCTGGTCTTTGAGGTGATGTCCCTTTGCCCCTTTGGCCCTTTGCTGGCATTTGGGAGTGAGATTTGTGGTCGATTTGATCTGTAGTTCAGTGGGTCTATAGTCCTTCCTAGCTGACATGACCATTCCTTGGCTCTCACTGGTGCTATAGACCCATTACATCTCTGCCATACCTTCCTTTTGGTTTCTGGTTGGGTGGTCACATCTTCTATTGCAAGGTCTCACTCCATCTTATCATGGCTGGTTCCTGGACATCCCTAAGCTTTTCAACCCCATTTGGGAGAGCTTCAAGAGTTTCTGGGCTCCATCCATGCTGGACCCACAGGTTGATTTCAAGCTCTGAAACAGATCTACCCTCCATACCTCCTTCAATTTACCTAGCGTACCATTCCCTTTCTCCAGTGATTTGAGATGGAGATTACCCCCATCCCACCTGGCAATCCATTTTAGCCCATGTGTATACTCTTAGAGGATGAGGTCATCTAAGGCAGGTCTCAGAAGAAATGAGATTTCTCATCAGACATTCTTTAAGACTAACAGCTTTCCAAAGTACCTTGAGGAGCCTTTGGATCATCATCTCCTCCCTGGGCCTGGAGATTCCTTAATAATGATTCCACTACCCATCATTTAGTCATGACTTGAGGTTGGAACCTGGCTTTGGGCATGTGTATCCAGACATAGTAAATGACCTCATGCCTATGGATCCCAACCTTAACTGGTAACTGGAATTCTGAATAAGTGTGGTAGAAATTAGCATGTCAACAAAAGAGGGCAAGAGATAAATGCATCAAACACCGTGAAAGTAGAGTTAGTAGGTCTGGCCACTGGCTAGATGTGGGAGGCAAGGTAGAGACGATTCAAATCTGACTTCTAGGTGTTGCACTTGGTGATTGAGAAAACCAGAAAGAGTTTTTATGCTGTCCTCCAAGTTGGATCTGCCCCTAAAGCATGGGACCCAAATATTAGCTATGTAATATACCCTTGCTGATGATGTAACTGTGATGGATTTGTTTTCATAGGTTCTGAGAAGACAGGTCCAAGGGCAATTGTACTCTAAAAGTGAGGTAGACATTTATGAGACTGTATATGATATGTAAATATAACTGGGTTGAAAATGTAATATTGGACATCTTAACTCTAATATCAGGAGTTGAGGTTTTCAAATAAAGCCACAAGTAATCGAAATTAAAAAAAAAAGGTTCTCTCCAGGGTGACTTGATGATGAGGGTAAGGTACAGCATCATCAGTTTAGAGTCCAGTGACTATCACAGAAAGGGGAAGTTGCTTTTCTCTTTCTTAAGAGAGAATTCGCATGGTATTTATGATTTGGGGCACTGCCATGAAAGAGTAATGTGTCCCCAGGTGCACATGAATATTATTTGATGATGATGAACACTTGATGAATAACTTTCAGAGTGTTGTTTATAATTACTCTGGTAATAGTAATTATAGATCCAAAAGCAAAAAATCCTGACTATTAGATTTAAGAATAAAAGGTTAAACCTCATATAAAAGTGATCATTTTTAGTGGTTGTGGAGAAAATGTTGAAATGACTACAGGAACATATGGGGAACTACCAGCAGACCAATTCATGTGTTGCAGCTATTTAACTGAATTACAAATGCAAAATGCATTCTTTTCCCAGTTTCATTCCATTTAAACCCAAATGGCTATGTGAAATGGTGTCATACACCTGGTGAAAAGCTTTGCTTTTTAAAAATCTTATCGCTTCACCAAAGCGCCTGGTGTTGAACCAACAACAACATTCTTTCTGTATTTTTAAAACAAGTTTAACCATTTTCCAGAATATCCACTTCTCTTTGTATGAAAAAACGAAGCGTCACAAGAAATTCAATTCAACCCCCTTTTCTCCCTAATGGTTTTATTGGCATCAATGATGATGCGAGTCACTGTTAGGAAAGCAAATGAGGGGGGATTTTTTTCCACCTTAAATCTAGGAAAGAATATTTTGTTGTGGTTATAAGTGGAAGACTGTGTTATAAAACAGTAAGGAGTGCTCGTCCAAACTGCTAAGAGAACGTGACGAACAACAGAGGGATAAAACCCACAAAGTAAAAACTTTGAATTGTACTTAAGAGCACAACCAAAGAGAAACAGAAATAACAGTTAGTTGAGGCAGAAAAAAAAATTGAACTCTCTTTTAAAAACACATTAAAATAATATTTGATCTATTTGGGAACACAGGCTATATTTAGTTAGGATGAATTGTATATATTGGACATTGCAAACTGTTGGCCCCTGAGCCACATCTTGTACCCAGTTTGTTTTATTTGGTCTGTCCGCTATTCAGAAAAAATTCTTACTGACTAAAAACATTTAAAAATTGGGAGAATCCACATAAAAATCTAGATTTTTAGTTCTTTCGAAAAAAAGAACCTGGCAGCATCAGGCTTGTGTTTCTGCAAGTTAAGTTGTCGGCTGGAGGGAATGGAGAACAACCATCTCCTTTAGGCGGGGTGTGTTTTCTCCAGTTGACCCGGCCGCCACCACTTCCTAGTGCCTCCCTATTACCTGGTCTGTTTCTCTAATTTGTGTTACCTGGCCAGTCCTGCTGGTCTTCTGAGCTTGCAGCGCTGCTAGGTGTATATCAGTTCTCCCAACATAATGTGATCACACATTCCTTTAAAATGTTGGGCCTTGGCTGTGAGGTTAATACAAGCCCTGCCTTGCAGCCCACTGCATTGCCCTGCAGCCCACTACATTGAGTTTTGGGTGGTTTGAGGGTGTGATCCTTCCCGTCCTGCTGTGCATTTGTGCACTTGGTGGCTGTTGTCTGCTCTGACTTAACCATCAGTGGGATGGACTTTGGTTTTCTGTGACTGGCCAGTACTTTCAGGACACAGGCAATAAATCTAGAAATATTTTTGTCAGTTGGTGCCGGTTAGTTGGCCTGATCTGGAAGATTAGGTCTGAAAAATACTAGTCCACCTTCCACTTCCCTTTTAGAAGGTAAGGACTTAAGCTTGTTCCTTATTGAACATCAGGACTCAGTGGAGGATAGAGCCAGTCACCATTGGTTCTATTCCAAATCATCATAGCTTTGGTTCTAAATTCTTGTGATTATAGGCTGCAGTGTTGCAAGGTTGTAAATACAGGAAGTCATAGTATGTATAAACTATGATAGAATGGATAAATAAACTGCCATACATGTTTAAGCATCGATGAAGACATTTTAAGATATAGAAAAGTTAATTTTCCCATATGACTATTTTATTTTATTTTACTTTATTTTATTTTATTTTATTTTAGAAAGAGAGATACAAGTGGGGGAGAGGAGGGAGAGAGGGAGAATCTCAAGCAGGCTCCATACTCAGCGTGGAGCCCAACATGGGGCTTGATCCCATGACCCTGGGATCACTATCTGAGCCAAAATCAAGAGTTGGATGCTCAACTGACTGAACCACCCAGGTACTCCACCCATATGACTTTTAAAGTGTCTTCCAAACAAGAATCTACCTAATAATGATTCTGGCCTTTAGAGTAATTACGGTTTAGTTGAGGTGCTGGGACATATGTATTAATGAGCAGTGATAATATAAGGCAGCATGTATGTGCCAAATCAATATTACAGACAGTAAACGGTGTAGGAATTCAGGGGAAAGGGTTAGTGTGTGGACTACATAACTTGGGGAGAACTTATTAAAGAACTAGGTTGACCTTGAGGTTTATTAAACAACAATTCTAATGACAGCTTTTGGTCACAATAATCATTTAGAATAATCATTCGAGGGATTGGTTCTGGAGCAAAAGATTCCTCTAAAAGTGAGGAAACACTTAAGCTTTTCCAGTGAAGTTCAAAACTATTTAAACTTACTGGCTTTCTAATCAAATGAAATTTATGTTAAAAAAAAAAAAAAGAGAGTGAGAGAGAAGAATAAGAAGGAAAGAGAAGAAAAGAAGAACCAAACCAATCAATCATCCAGCCAGCATTTAATCCATTCAATCCAATTCTCCGCTGGGAGAATCAGAGGTTTTCAGCTAGGGATGGCTGGGACCTCCATCACCTTTCAGCAGCTTCCTTTTACAGATGAGGAGACTGCAGTCTTCTGAAGGTGTGTTGCCTGAGGTCACAGAGCTTAGGTTGGGGAGGCCTGGAAGAAGATGCTCAGCAGGGAGAGAATTTACCTCCCTGATCGAGATTCTGCTGCCTTCACAGCCTCTGAGCTGCATTTATGCAACTTTGGAGCTAGGAGTGAGCATTCCTGATTCGGAGGCTTTCACCAGGGCTACGTCTCCTCTCCAGTATCTGAGATAGCTCGTAAAGCCAAACTCGAGTGACTAAAACATCAAAATTCATACAGATACAAAGCTATGCAAACCTATTCTTGATATGCTGTAAGTAGGTTTTTCTTATGATGAGTTATCTTCAGCGATTCATATTTTAAGTTCTTTTTGATAGGATTAAACAATCCAATAATATCATTTGATGGCTCTATTCACAGTTTACTTCTGGACCCCATGCATCCCCCAGGTGGCCTTTTAAGCAAAAGCACTTAATTACTTCCTACAACCTAAGGGAATGTGAAATTACAAATACTGCTAGATTACTAAAGCACATGTTTGGCTCATAATTTGTTCTTCTGCTCATTTCCATCATGTGATGGAATAATTTAGAGTAGGGAAACAGAGAGCAAGGGGACATTTTAACCACATCACTTGCATGAACTTTCAAATAAGATTTATTAATTTATCCTTAACATAGAAAATTTGGAAAAAGATGAAATGCATCATAGAGTTCAGTTTATTAATATGACTCTATTATTTATTTAAAGAATCATAAATTTCCAGATGTAAGACACTCCAATAGTAGATAAACATTATTGTAGAATTGCTCACGATTTATATTATCTGTATCCCTAGCCAATAATATGCATAGCTAGGAGAGATGGCCAATTAGTATTATGAATTAACTGGTACACAATCAGAGAGTTTATTCTTGTACTTTAAAATTTTAAGTGTAACTCTTTCAAGTACAGCTTATGACTAGTTTGTTATGGGAATATGAGGGCATAAGAAGTTCAGGTTTATTTTTTTTAAAAAGTGATTTTTGAATGGAGGGAATTCCAAAAGCTGAGAGGAAAAAAAAAAAAGCCAAAGTCAGAAATATTGCATCTTCATGACCTTTTCTTTTATGAGTAACTCAGAAAATTTGAATCAAACTTTCCAAAATAAATTTTTCTTTGGCTTGAGACTAAGGCATAATAATTTTCGGTTCAAAAGGAGCTGTTGGTGGACATTTTTTTTTGACAACATGAGAAAGGAAAGAAATTACAGCCCCAAATAGAGTAGTAGCTGTTGGCTTAATTAGGGAGCAGGGACTGTGGTGCCATAATTACTGGAAATGATGCATCCGCATCATCCATGTTTTTAGCTGGGAAATTTACCTTCCTTTCTGAGAAAAACAGAGATGTGTCATCTGAACTGAAAAATTCCTACTGATGTCAGTCAGCATGCCGTACATCTATGATTTGTCTGTGTGAGGAAAGTAACATGGGTGAGGAAAATAGAATATATGTGAGAATCCCAACAGAAAAACTGAAGAGGAGTAGAGAGCCTGAGGAAGGTGGGGAAAAGCTAGCTGAAGAAGGATGAGAACTTGTGAGATCCATGGCGACTTTGTTGACACTTCCCTACACGATTCCAAAAGCAAGGCAGAACTCCTGAGATTTCATAGGTGGCTGAGAATATAGGAGGAAGATATACAAAGAGAGAGTTTTCTGGAAGCTCTACGAAGACAGGGGGGAAAAGATTAAAACATGTTATAAGCATTCTGTTCATGTGTGTCGGTTAGTGTGGTCTTGTCTCCCCGGCCCGCTGGTCGGGAACAAAAGTCAGTCTCAAACATAACAGCAGACACCGGGGAGCCCTCCAACAAAAGACCACCTCCCAAAGAACAGAAGGTGTGATGATGGAATGCCAGCCCGAGGAAGCAGAAATATCGGAGAGCAGCACTGGGGCCCACCGAGGCTCCTTGCTGCCTCTGAATGAACTACTCAAAGACCAGGAAGTGTGCTGGGAAATGACAAGACCCGGGATCTGCCTTGCAGAGAAGCACCAGACACCTCTCTGGCCGCCAGGCGCTGGCCACGGGTGACGGGAACACCATTCTTGGTGCGGTATGGGGGAGAGCAGGGTTATGACTCACATCTCCAAGCAGATGTTGTGTCTCTGCTTTTCTCCCGGGGTGGAATAAACACAGAAGGCCCACTTGGGGGAAAGCTGAAGCAGTTCGTTATCTCTTCAATTTGACACCATTTCCTCAAAACCGCCCCCTGACAATGGGCAACTCAGAAGGTGGCTTGGTTTCTACTGACCACGTGGTATGAGTTGCATCAAGTTTGTCACCGTCCTGTTGCATGGCTCCCTTAACAGCACTTCCCTTCCACCAATTTCCATTGACATATACTACTGAGCACCTGTCAATGCTGGGTGCTCTGCCAGACATGGATAGTAGACAAATAACACTTAGTCCTTGACCTGGAGAAAGTCACTGCCTAGGGTGGGCAACAAATAATTTTGTTAACTAGAAGGATAGAGGCCTTCCTGAGGAGCAGAGGAGAGGGTCTGAGCTCAGCCAGGCCGGTAGGGAGGCGGTGAGGCAGTGACTCATGACACTGGCAAGTGGTGAGAAGAGGGAGGTAGGTCCAGCTGTTGCTAAAACAAAATCACTTGGTAACTCTTCATTTCACCAAGGCCAGCGTTTTATTTAGCCTCTTTTTTCCCATGCCCCTGGTTTGACTCAGTCTTGGAGTTGGCACCAACGATGTGATTAATGCCTGTCCTAAATTCATTGGACATGATCCACTCTCATCAGACTTCTTGTTATCACCTAAGCCAGAAACCGCAGAGACATCCTACCCTCTCCTTCTCCTGCAAACTTCTTTGGAATTGAGCCCTCACTCTGCCCAATCTTTGTTATCTTCACTCTTCCCCAGGTTCTCTCTTCCCTCACTTGCATTAGTGCTCCAGCCTCCTAACTGACTGCTGGCCCGTTCTTAGTCCTGTTAACCATTGCCATGAAGCTCTTTCTAGATCAGAGATCTTGGGTCATTCTACTGCTCAAAATCTATCAATGGTTTCCTCTTGCAAACAGAATAAAATCCTAACTCTTTGGCATGATTAAAAAAAATCCTTTACAAAATGCTTATACAGATACCATCAAAGAAGATGTATAGATACCAAATAAGCACATAAAAAAATCCTCAACATTTTTTAGTCGTTGCGAAATGCAAATTAAAACCACATGTATACCACTATATAGCTATCAGAATGGCAAAAATTAAAAAGAATCACTGTACCGTACCTTGGCAAGGATGTGGAGGAAATGGAGCTCTCATACATTGCTGATGGGAATGTAAAATGGTACAACCGCTTTAGAAAAAGGTTGGGTAGTTTCTTATAAAGTTGGATGTGCATTTACTATATGATGCATCCTTTCCATTCCTCGGTATCGCCTAAAAGAAATGAAAAGAGAAAGATATACACAAATGTGCATAGCAACTTTATTCATAATGATCAGAAACTGGAAACAGTCCAAATGTTTATCAGTAGTGGATTGGTAAATAAATTGTGTATTCATATGGTGGAATACAGCCATAAAAAAAAATAAGCTATGGATACATACCACAACATAGTCATACTGAGTGTAAGAAACCATCAAAAAAGAGTATACAGTGGACTTTTGAACAACATGAATTTGAACTGCATGGGTCCACTTATACACAGATTCTTTTCGATAAATACAGTACAGTACTGTAAATATATTTTCTCTTCCTTGTGATTTTCTTAAGAACATTTTTTCTCTAGCCTATTTGATTATAGTATTTGATACATAATACATGTAAAATGCAAAATATGTGTTAATTAACTGTTTATGTTATCAGTTAGACCTCTGATCAACTGCAGGCTATTAGTAGTTCAGTTTTTGGAGAGTTAAAAGTTATACACGGATTTCCAATCATGAGGGGTTTCAGTGATCCTGGTTCAAAGGTCAACTCTACATGGATTAGTTTGCTAGGGCTGTGATATCAAAGGGCCACAAGCTGGGTGGCTTAAACCACAGAAACTTATTTTCTCACAATTCTGGAGGCTAGAAGTCTGAAAGGGTTGGTTTCTGGTGACCTCTCTCTTCTTGCCTTGCAGATAACTGTCTCCTCCCTATGTCTTCCCATAGTCTTCTATGTACATATATGTCTCTGTCCAAATTTCCTCTTTTTATAAGGACGCCAGTCATATTGGATTAGGACCTACTGCAAAGACCTCATTTTAGTGTAATTATTTCTTTGAAGACACAATCTTTGAATGTAGTCACATTCTGAGATACTGGGGGGCGGAGGCGGTTAGGACTTTTAACATATGAATTTTGGGGAAATGCAATCCATCCAATAAAACTGTGATTTCATTTACATAAAATTCTAGAAAATTCAAACCAATCTATGGCAACTAGATAGCAGGAGGAAGATAGGGGGAGGCAGAAGGGACAGACTATGAGGAGGCAGAAGGAAACTTTTGGGGGGTGATCGGTACATTCATCATCCTGCTTGGTGAATGTTCCATGGGTGTAGACACATGTCAAAACTTCTTGCATTGCACACCTTAAATATGCATAGTCTGCAATAAGTCAGTGACACCTCAGTAAAGCTGTTCTTTAAAAAATGATATTTTACGATCTTACATTTGTATTCTTCACCAGTTCTAGGTCCAGCCACTTCTTTTAGCCACCATGCGGCCTAGTTACACCAAGTTCTTATGGCTGTTTGAATATTGCAAACTCTCTTATATGACCAAGACTTTGCAAGGGCTGTCTGAATGCCCTTCTTCCTTCTCTACTTAGTGATCACAACTCAGATATCACTTTGCGATAGCAACTATCTCCAGGCTGAGTTAATTGTCCACCCTTCTTGCTCTCATAGTTTTCTTATAGTACATTTAATATTGGCTTTTGGCTATTTATTTTCTTAGTTGTCTCCTATTAGGTTATTTTTTTGGAGGGCTAAAGATTTTTGTCTTGATATCTTTTCTTAAAAATAAATTTTATTTTGGAATAACTTTAGATTTATCGAAAAATTGCAGACATTGTACAGAGTCCCCATATCCCCTTCACTCAGTCTTACTTATTAAGGTTACTGTTTCCCATTACTTTTTCAAAACTAAGTTACCAACACTGGTACCTTACTATTAACCAAATGCCAGACTTTGTTCGATTCCACTCATCTCTCCATTCAGCCCCTGCGTTCCAGGGTCGAATGCAACATACCACATAACGTTTTGTCATCGTGTGTCCTTCATCTCCCCAGATCTGTGACAATTTCTCAGTTTGTCCTTATTTTGTGATATCGTTTCAACCCCAGAGTCTAGCCCCTAAAAATAAAAACAGAAAACAATAGCAAACATTTATGATGCCTATATATGTCAGCCATTGTTCATGTCTCTTTGCGCATCATCTTATTTAACCCTCATAATAATAATCCAGCAGTAATTGCTATTCTTATCACTGGTTTAGCAGATGAAGACATTGATGCTCAAAAAGCATAAGACATTAGTTAGCTTAGCTCTTAACACTATTGTGTAGGTAACTAATAAATGTTTGTTAGGTAAATGGATTAATTTATAACTGCCTTTCTCTATGGGTTGAATTGTTAGGAGGAATGAAAATGCAGAATTGGCACAATATCAGATCTTAAGTAAATAAGATACATTGAATTATGGGAGGACATTGTGGGAAAGGATGAGGCATGGTCCTGCTTTGGCAGGAAGTGAAATCTCTCTGCCTGACTCGCTCACCAAGCAAGCTACAAGCCAGAGTTAGGCCAGTGTGGCCTTTGTCCTGCCCACCAAGGACAAAGGCCTGTTAGAAAAGACAATAGGTTTACCACACCATGAACGTGAAATCCAAGACAGATATTTATGATAAGGAAATGATATACAATGCTGAACTATTTTACAGGGATTGTGGAAAACACCCAAATCTATAAAGATTGGCCATTCAGCTGAAATACCACTGGAAGACTGAAAGCAAACTCATCATGTGCCCAGCATACTTTACACAATAAAATAGGCAAGGAAGAATCAATAATTTTTCTCTGGACACCCTTGTGGATTCCTTAAAACAGAATGCACTGCTATCCCTCCCTCCGTGGCACTTCAGTGTGTCTTCAGTGCAAGGAAATCTTTGTGAAAAGTCTCTTCAAACTGGATGGATGGTGAATCACGTCAGTTCACTGCCCACCACCCAGCGCATGCTAGGGCATCCTTTACCTTTGTCTGGGTCCTTCTCATCCTGGGGACTGGAGGTGAGGTATGCTGGGAAGCTGAGTCTAGATCACCATCTTTGTTTACTAAATAAAGGGGCTTGGGATTTGAAAAAAGACCCAATAGTTCACAAAAAGTCCTTTTCACTAAGTTTCCCCTGGGAGGTTCTTGATAATGAGTTCTCATTGTAATAACAGTCAAAACCTGTAGAACATTTGCAAAACCCGGAACATTATGTAACCTGGGAACTCGAAGGGTTGTGCTACTGCTTGGCTTTCGGGGCTAAAGCCATGTGGGGGTAAAGTGGAAGTGATCATTTAGCACCTCTCGAGAGGAAGAGAGAGAGAGAGAGAGAGCGAGAGGGAGAGCGAGCGAGATTCTTGCTGAGAGCCCTCTTGTATCCTTCTTTGATGAGGGTGCATCCCATTGTGACAACTCTGGATCTTGCAGGACACTTGCAGTCATATAAAGCAGGGCAATTACCTCTATCCTTTCCTCATTGTCAAGTTTCTGTCTCTGGAGGATGTGGAGTTATTACAGCCACTTCCTGACTACTCAGTAGAAGAGTGGTTGCCGGAGGCAGTAAGACAAGGAAGTGGCATATAAATATCTTTTTTTCCTGTATTTAGAAAGCCACATAGTAATCTGCCACATATAAACTAGGGCTAATCCAATTTTCAGTTTTCCCCACTTTGATCTCTTTGCTTAAAGAGTCCGTTTCATCTCTTGGACTCTGTACCTTAGATCAGGGATTGGCCAACATTTGCTGCAAAGGATCGGAGACTAAATATTTTAGGCTTTGCAGGCCACACAGTCTCTGTCACAACTACTCATTTTTGCTGTTGGGTTTTCCATGTAATAACAGTAAAAACATGAAAACAGCCATAGACAATACATAAATGAATGAGCATGTTGTTTCCTAATAAAACTTTATTTGCAGAAACAGGTGGTGGGCTGGATTCTATCCAGGGGTCATAGTTTGCCACTGCCTGCCTTGGATAATAGACTGTAAGAGCAAACAAGAATCGTTAAGTTTTTCTTCGTAGCATATTCCTTTTCTTTGCTATTGGCATTTTTATAGTTGGTATGTTCTGGATGATGTGTATTGAAGGTACACATTATATTACTATAAATATTAAACTTAGAAAGGATGCAGCATTTGGATAGAATTTTTTTTACAAAATAAAACTCAATCCTGTCAGAGCTTAACCTTACACATCAAAGCTGATACTTATTTGAAAAAGCCTGGTGAAATTTAATGCAGAATTTCCTCCTTGGGTAATTTAAAATATAATTATTTAGGATCTTTTACATGTATTATGTTTTACCTTGTCATTTTTTCCAGTGCTCAGCTAGCTAATGATAATATCCTAACAATAATAGATTATTATTAGAGTTATCCCTTTGATCCTTCCATCCCATTCTCTCTGGCATAATCGTTAAA
The DNA here is from genome assembly GCF_007474595.2 of Lynx canadensis. Classification (NCBI taxonomy): domain Eukaryota; kingdom Metazoa; phylum Chordata; class Mammalia; order Carnivora; family Felidae; genus Lynx; species Lynx canadensis. Next base: position 19,660,862 of record NC_044314.2, on the reverse strand, counting down.
GCCACATTCTTCCAGATCATTGGGTGTGGCCCAAACCTTTCCTGAAATTTCGAACAAAGGTTTATGAAAGTCCAAATACCATAGTCTATCGGGTAACCTAGATTAATAGTAACAAGAAAGAGAAATCTTTTGTAAAACACCTTTAAGATAGTCTCCATTTGGTGAGCTCTAACAGTGAGTTAGCCTCTTGTATCTCCAGTGCAGTGTAGTCCCCTGAGCTCATGTACCCATCTGACAGTGGGTGTCTCCATCTGGGTGTCTAATAGATACCTCCCCGATAGTAGTATTAATCCTACCACTCAGCAAATCCATCTTTCACTCCACATTTATTTGAATAACTAGCACCACCATATATTCGGATGTTCAAGCTCCAACTGTAGGAATTACCCTTGGTTACTCTCTTCTCCTCACCCCCCACATCAAAACCGTTACTAGGTCCTGCAGTCTGTATGGTCAGAACATACTCCAAAGCTGCCTCTTCTCCCCATCTCTGTTGCCACTCCACCTATCCCAGCCCTATAGCCTCTAGCCTGGATTACTTTACTACTTTCAAATCATAGAGTAAAAGCCATCTACCTGTGTCCCTCTAGTAGTGATGCATATAGACCGCTATTCATTTTGGCTCAAGCCAAAGGAAGGAGGGTGTGACATCTGATCACTTGATCCAGATTTGAATTTCAGACAGTCTAACCCCCGATCTGTACCAAGGCCTTTGCACTTGCCGATCTTTACCCCAGATATTTGGATGTCTGCCTCTTTCTCAACATTCAGGTCTCTGGACAAATGTTTCCCCTTCCAAGAGGTCTTCCCCTGCCATCCTAGCCAAAGCTGTGTGCCTAACCCCTGTCTTTCTCTATCTCATCACCCTATTTATCTTCCTTATAAAAACCTGTCAGTTACTGTACTTACTTATTTGCTTGTGTGTTTATCATCTGTCTTATCCTGATACACAGAAATGCTCCCAGGGCAGAGACCTTTGTAATGCCCGAAGTTCCGAAACCTCCCACAAAAGTCCACCAGAGTCGTAAGTCAAAGCCAAGCGGCAAGGGTCGTTTATTGCAGGTTCGAACCTGGTCCTCTGCGCACTCGTCGCCGGTGACGCAAGAGGCTACGATCAGGGTTGGTACAGCGTTTTTATAGACAGAGACAAATAGCACAGGGGAGGTTTCAAATTATGAGGGGCCTGATTAGTTGATTTTAAAGTAAGGACATTTGTTGTTCTCTGATTGGGCGTCCCTTGTCTGTCCTTTGGCGGGAAGGCTTTGTCCGTTACTTGTGGCGGGAGGAAAAAAGGGGGAAGGGGGAAGGGGGTAGGGTAGGTGGGGAATGTGCTAAGCAAGCAGGTTTACAGAAGCGAGAAATGCCGGTTAGTTTATGTATAATCACTCATTCCATTACATATCAGACTACATTTAGGAAGGTTTACAACCCATTCTACTACACAGCGGGTTACATTCAGGAAAGGCCTCACAATGCTCGTAGCAAACAGCAAGCAAAACAGACTTCTCAGCAATTGTATTTCTTATCAAAGATCCATAATAAGCAGAAAAGAGAACTTTAGCTTTAAACTAAGGCAGGGCTGTCATTTGGATTGTTCCTTTCATTCCCCCCTTTTCCTTGTGCCTAAAGAGCCAATCTTGGGTCTTTTAAGCCTCTGTTTGTAATGTCTCGAGCAGTAGGTACTGAGTTTGTAAGACCATTAATTGTACAGCATTGAACCTGTCTTGGACAAAATTAATAATTTTGTTTATGATGCAGGGGCCTAATGTGAGAGCGAGAAGTAGGATGGCTAGAGGCCCGAGTAAAGTAGAGAGCAGGGTAGTTAACCATGGGGATGCACTGAACCAGGATTCAAACCATCCTGCCTCCTGTTTTTTTCTTTTTTCGCTCATGTCTCCTCACGTATACCCAGTCTCCGGGTCGGTAGTGATGCGGCTCAGGAGGGGGCCCGGTCTCGTAAACGGCTCTCAGTCTGGGCCAAACTTTCTGGTGGGTGCGCTGGAGTTCCCTCAGGGAAATAAGAAGTTTATGATCATCAAATTCAGTTAACACATTAGACTGTAGGTTGGGAATTATGGGGGGGGCACTCCATACATGATTTCAAAGGGGGTTAATCCCAGTTTGTAAGGGGAGTTCCACACCCTGAACAGAGCGTAGAGGAGTAAGACTACCCAGTTAGCGCCAGTCTCCATGGTCAATTTGGTTAGGGTCTCTTTTAGGGTTCTATTCATTCTTTCTACCTGTCCTGAGCTTTGGGGTCTATATGCACAATGTAGTTTCCAATCGGCCCCAATAAACTGCGCTATCCCTTGTATTACCTTTGAAACGAATGCTGGTCCGTTGTCTGATCCTATTAGGGTAGGGAATCCGTACCTGGGCATGATGTCTTCCAACATTTTCTTTGCTACTACCTGCGCAGTCTCATGCTTGGTGGGGAAGGCCTCTGTCCATCCTGAAAAGGTATCTATAAACACTAACAAATATTTGTATCCATATTTTCCAGGCTTTACCTCAGTGAAGTCTACTTCCCAATAGGCTCCCGGCCTGGTTCCGCGGGTTCTGGAGCCAGGGTTTTTCCCGTGGTTGGTGGCGTTAGTTAATTGGCAAGGTTTACAGCTAGTAACTATCTGTTCAATTTTTGTCCTAGAGTCTTTAATGGTGATCCTAGCATGTCTTATTAAGTCTTGCATTTTTCTTGTGCCCATATGAGTGGCTCGGTGCATCTTGGATAAGACTTTATTTCCCATTTCTTCTGGGAGGATTATGCTACAGTCTGCTGCTCTCCACCATCCATTAAGGCACTGAGTCATAGGCAATTTTTGGATCCAGTTTAGGTCTTCTTTAGTGTAGGTGGGACTTTCTGGTAAACTAGCTGAACCGGGGTCTGGTAGGGTGGTCATTAAAGCACAGTCCACCTGTAAGGCCACCTCTCCTTTACCATTAGAGCTGTAGAAGCGATCATACGGAGGCAAGGGGGCCAGCCAGCCGCTACTGGGTCCAGTCTTTTTGAAAGATAGGCAACGGGCCTGGACCATGGGCCAAGGAGTTGCATCAGCACTGCTTTGGCTACCCCTTTATTTTCATCTATGAAGAGATGAAAGGGTTTGGAGACATCGGGGAGCCCTAAGGCTGGTGCCGACAACAGGGCGAGTTTAATTTGCTGGAAAGCCTGCTCAGTTTCCTCTGTCCATTCAAAGGGCACCTGTTCTCGGGTGACCAGGTAAAGAGGCTTAGCCATCTTGGCGAACCGAGGTATCTACAAGCGGCACAACCCGGCCGATCCCAGGAATTCTCTTACCTGCCTTCGCGTTGTGGGTCGGGGGATGCGGAGGACGGTTTCCTTCCATGCATCAGTGAGCCATCGTTGGCCTTCTCTTAACAGATACCCCAAGTAGGTTACCTCGGATCCAGATCCTCGTGAAGTGCCTCATCGAACAAGGTGGGTGAGTTTTTAAATCCTTGGGGGAGCCGGGTCCAGGTGAGTTGCCCATTTATGCCTCTCTCAGGGTCGGACCACTACTCGAAGGTGAAGAGCTCTTGGCTTTTGGGGGCCAGAGGCAGGCTGAAAAAAGCATCTTTTAAATCAAGGACAGTATACCATTGTCTTTCTGGGCTGAGGGCACTTAGGAGGGTATAGGGGTTGGGTACTGTTGGGTGTATGTCCATGACTCGGCAGTTAACTTCTCTCAGATCTTGTACCGGACGGTAGTCCGCACTGTTAGGTTTTCGTACAGGCAGCAGGGGGGTGTTCCAGGCTGAATGGCAGGGACGAAAGATGCCTAAGTCTAGGAGGCGACGGATATGTGGCGTGATGCCATTTCTGGCCTCCATTGACATCGGGTATTGTCGGACCCGAACTGGATCTGCCCCTGGTTTCAGCTCTATGAATAGAGCTGGGCGATGTTTAGCCAACCCCATACCCCCGGTTTCAGCCCATGCTTCTGGAAACTGCTGGAGCCAGGGCTCTATGTTTTGACTTTGTGAGGGTGGCCCCTGATGGAGTCGATATTCATCTTCTAATCTTAGAGTAAGTATGGTAATGGGTTGGTTGTGAGGGCCAGTCACTTGGGGGCCCCCTGGCGTAAAATGAATCTGGGCCCCCATTTTAGTGAGTAAGTCTCTTCCTAATAAGGGGCAGGGGCTGTCGGGGATGACTAGGAAGGAATGGGTGACCTTTCCATTTCCTAGGTCCACAGTCCTCTGGGTGGTCCAGGGATATTTTTTTATCCCGGTAGCCCCTTGGACCCAGGAAGATTTTTCAGAAATTTTTCCATGGGGTCTGATCAAGACCGAATGTTGTGCCCCTGTGTCGACTAGGAATTGAACTGGGTTCCCCTCCACTTGTAGCGTTACCCTAGGTTCGGGGAGGGGATCCGAACCCCGTCTCCCCTATTCTGCATCTTGAGTGAAGAGGGCGGGTGTGGTTTTTGGCTGCCACGGTTTTTGATCATGACGTGGCTTTTTCTTTTTAGGGCATTCTCGGGCCCAATGGCCTTTTTCTTTGCAATAGGCACATTGGTCCTTATCTAGGGACTTTTGTTTATCCAGGGGCTTTTGGACAACAGCGGCCAGGACTTTGGTCATTTCCTCGGTGGCTTTAAGTTGCCTGTCCTCTGGAGTCTCTCTATTATTATAGACACGTTGGGCAATGCGGAGTAAGTCCTGAATCTGTTTTCCCTCTAGGTCCTCTAGTTTCTGGAGTTTCTTTTTAATATCAGTGGCTGCCTGATTTACAAAGGCCATTACAACAGCAGCTTGATTTTCGGGGGCCTCAGGGTTCATGGGGGTATACTGTCTGAAGGTTTCCATTAATCTTTCTAAATAAGCAGCAGGGCTCTCTGTCTTACCTTGTATTACTGAATACACTTTTGCCAAATTAGTGGGCTTGCGTGCAGCAGCCCGGAGACCCGCCATTAGAGTCTGGCGATAAATGCGCAGCCGTCCCCTACCTTCTGCCGTGTTGTGGTCCCAGCCATCCTGTGGGGGTCGGGTCAAGGGAAAAGCTGCATTAATGAGATCAAGGTTAGCAGTGGGTTGGCCGTCATCTCCAGGAACCAGCTTTCTTGCTTCCAATTGAATTCTTTCTCGCTCCTCGGTGGTGAACAGGATTCGGAGGAGCTGCTGACAATCATCCCAGGTGGGTTGGTGGGTAAACATAACACTGTCTAAGAGACTTATTAAATCTTTAGGGTTGTCAGAAAATCGGGCATTCTGGGTTTTCCAGTTATATAGGTCACTGGTAGAGAAGGGCCAGTATTGAAGTCGGGGGTTCCCCGTACCATCGGGAGGCCCTATTTCCCGTAAGGGTAAAGCTACGGTGGAGTCAGGAAGGCGGAGTCCTGGCTCATGAGGGGCCCGCCTACGGGTGCGTCCAGCCGGCCTTTGGACTTCGCCCCCACTAGGCATGGGCGCGGGTTGAGCCTCCCTATTCTCTAGTTCTCCTATGGGCTGGGCTACGGGAGGCTCTGCCGGCGCAGCAGGGATAGGGGCAGCTTGCGGAATGAGAGGAGGAACCTGGTAAGGGGGAGGGTCAAGGGAAAGTAAATCTTGGCTGTCGGGGAGAACAGGGGGTGCAGTTGGAGTTGGCGGCTTGGGTGGGTTGATAGGTTTAGCCGCTAGAATTTTGCATGGCCCTGTTGTTAAAAAAAGAGGCCATCCAGGGAAGTGGGTTTTCTATGAAATCTTGCCACTCCAGAATATAGGGAATCTGATCCGAGTGACCTTCTTTCCCTGGTAGGAAAATTATTGATTTTACTTTAAGGACCACGGGGAGGCAGAAGGTTCCCTCTGTAGGCCAATTGACCCCAAAGGTGGGCCATTCAGAGCGGCAATAGGTGATCAACTTCCTTTTGCAAATGTCTAGGCTTAAGTTGTGTCCCCTAGCTTTTACGTCCCTGAAGTTGGTGAGAAGGAGGGAGAGAGGGGTGCTCTGCGTTTGGCCCATGTTATGATTCTGAGGAAGAGGAGAAGAGAAGGGGGCGCGGGCAACACGGACGTGGGGGAAGGGGCGCCGCTGGCCAGGGGGCGGGAGGGAAAGCCGCAGGGAGCTGAGGAAGGAGGAGAGAGGAACAAAGGATGGAATAATTAATTCTGATCAGCCGATAAAACACTTAATTCCAGTAAAACATCCGACCCATGAAACAAAAACAAGAACTAACAAGAATCTTTCGCAGCGGTTCCAACTTTCTGGTGCCGTCTCGGCCAGCCCAACAGAGAGGGTTGTGGCTAGGACGGCGGTAATTACAAGGGCCCAGGGGTGACGATACATTTAGACTGACATAGAAGCACTCGCGTACTCGCCCGTCCGCGTCCCTCTCGGGAACTTAGGTGCCTCTTAGCATGGGCGGGCAGGTATAATCCCCCTGCTTGGATCAAAATAAATTTTGACCGCCTTAAGCCGTATGAGGATCACCGCGGAAGTCGGGTTAGAGCCCACTCGAATCCCGTAGCTTATGCCGTGGGACTACACATAGGGTAAGTCAGGTGCGTGCCCCTGACTCCCAACAATCATTCCAGTCAGTTTAACAGACAGACACACAGACACACATCACATCAAAATACGGGTAACAATTGGCATGCCTAGATGGTTTTTCTTTTAGACGCGTAGAGATATTTCTTAGCACTCTGGTAGTTCATAGAGAAAATGAAAGTATTTAGTTCGCAGGCGCGTTGGGCGTAAGCAGCCCACAGAAAAGAATCCTGATGGGCCAAAAAGGTCCCCCGATGGACCAAGAAGGTCCCCAGATGGGCCAAGAAGGCCCCCAGATGGGCCAAGTAGGCCCCAGACGGGCCAAGAAGGCCCCCAGACGGGCCAAGAAGGCCCCAGACGGGCCAAGAAGGCCCCCAGATGGGCCAAGAAGGCCCCAGACGGACCAAGAAGGCCCCCAGATGGGCCAAGAAGGCCCCCAGACGGACCAAGAAGGCCCCCAGATGGGCCAAGAAGGCCCCCAGACGGGCCAAGAAGGCCCCCAGATGGACCAAGAAGGCCCCCAGATGGGCCAAGAAGGCCCCCAGACGGGCCAAGAAGGCCCCCAGATGGGCCAAGAAGGCCCCAGACGGGCCAAGAAGGCCCCCAGATGGGCCAAGAAGGCCCCCAGATGGGCCAAGAAGGCCCCCAGATGGGCCAAGAAGGCCCCAGACGGGCCAAGAAGGCCCCCAGATGGGCCAAGAAGGCCCCCAGATGGGCCAAGAAGGCCCCCAGATGTCAGTGGACGTCTCCAACTGACCCCGGCTGGGTGCCCTATAGCGCGTCCGCCAGGGTCACACCAGCTTCCAGACAGAACCGGTTCTCCAGAGAAGAAACACAGATCAGAGAGAAAAGGAAGAACTTTAGAGCCGGCTTACTTACCGATCGGAATCAGATACGACCCGTTGACCAGAAGTCTGGTGGGCTCGGGGGGGATCTCGGTGGGACCTCCAAATGTAATGCCCGAAGTTCCGAAACCTCCCACAAAAGTCCACCAGAGTCGTAAGTCAAAGCCAAGCGGCAAGGGTCGTTTATTGCAGGTTCGAACCTGGTCCTCTGCGCACTCGTCGCCGGTGACGCAAGAGGCTACGATCAGGGTTGGTACAGCGTTTTTATAGACAGAGACAAATAGCACAGGGGAGGTTTCAAATTATGAGGGGCCTGATTAGTTGATTTTAAAGTAAGGACATTTGTTGTTCTCTGATTGGGCGTCCCTTGTCTGTCCTTTGGCGGGAAGGCTTTGTCCGTTACTTGTGGCGGGAGGAAAAAAGGGGGAAGGGGGAAGGGGGTAGGGTAGGTGGGGAATGTGCTAAGCAAGCAGGTTTACAGAAGCGAGAAATGCCGGTTAGTTTATGTATAATCACTCATTCCATTACATATCAGACTACATTTAGGAAGGTTTACAACCCATTCTACTACACAGCGGGTTACATTCAGGAAAGGCCTCACAATGCTCGTAGCAAACAGCAAGCAAAACAGACTTCTCAGCAATTGTATTTCTTATCAAAGATCCATAATAAGCAGAAAAGAGAACTTTAGCTTTAAACTAAGGCAGGGCTGTCATTTGGATTGTTCCTTTCACCTTGTCTATGTTTTTTGCTTGCCATATCCCCAGCACTTGTAAGTGTCTGGCACATAGAGGGTGCTCAAAAAAGATTTTTTGCCTACCACTGGACTTGCTCCTCTACATACATGATCTCCTTCAGTCCTCAGAACAATCTTACAAGGCAGCTACTTTTATTAACATCTTGTAAGTGGGCAAACTGAAGCTTAGGGAAATAATTGACTCAAGGGGACAAGGCTCTTAAGTGAAAAAAGGAGGTGTGCTGCCACCTGCACACCTCGTGTACCGCAGTGTTTATGCCTTTGCGTGTGGTGTTCCATTGCCTAGAACGTTGTTCCTAGCCCCTTCCCACCATCTCTGCAACTTCACTTGTACCTGTTCCCCAGAGAGTAGGTCAGTTGCTTCCTTTTCCTGGAGTGTTTCCTGATGCCTGCCAGTTAGAAGTGTGTTCTCCCTCTTTTATGTGAACTTCTTATACCAGCCAGGTCTGACCTTGTATGATAGTTATCTGGTGCCCAACTTGCCTCCTCTTCTAGATTGAACAGCTCTCAGCTACAGAGACCATCTCTGCTCATACTGCTCAGTAAATATAGACTGACATTCATTAATACAACAAGTACTTATTGACAACCTACTATATCCCCACTTATGTAAGCACAGGGGATAGGGCATCCAACAAAAGAGAATGACATCACTGACTTCCCGGACCTTAGGGTCTTATGGGGAAGACAGACAATGAGAAAGATAAATAATACACACTGCATGCCGTGTAGATAGTGAGACGTGCCAAGGGGGACAAAATCCAACAAGGAAAGAGGACAGGGAGTGTTGGAGAGGAGGGTGGAATTCAAGGCTCCAGGAGAGGATGGCCAGGGCACGCCTTGCAGAGCAGGTGACTGGAGCCCAGGCCTGAAGAAAATTAGATTTCTGGGAGATATCCGAGGGTAGAGGATACAGGCAAGAAGAACAGGCCAGAGGACACAGGCAAGAAGAACAGGCCATCCAGTTGACTGGAATAGGGAAAATGTGCAACACAGTCATAGGAAGTGAGGTCAGGGATGTGTCAGGAGCCATGTAGGGAGGACAAGTAAAGATTTCAACTTTTATCCCAGTGAGACGGGAGGCAATTGAGAGGCATGAAGCTATTGAGAAGAATGACTGCTTTGAGCCCACCAGTTAAATGCCACTTCTACTGAATCTAAAATAGTCTACACTCAGCTCTAATGCTAATCGTATGCTCTTTAAAGAAAATCTAGGGACGCTTGGGTAGCTCAACTGGTTAAGCATCTGACACTAGATTTCGACTCAGGTCATGATCTCATGGTTAGTGAGTTCGAACCCCACATCAGGCTCTGAGCTGACAGTGCAGAGTCTGATCAGGATTCTCAGTCTCTCCTCTCTGCTCCTCCCCCCACCCCCCAATAAAATAAACTTAAAACAAATCTCTGTGTACAACTGTACACAATCTGATATTTTTCTTGTTCATTTGTTTGACTATTTTCGGCCCCCTCATAAGCAAGTATGCTCTAGGAAGGCAGATATCGTATCTGTTTACTGTTATGTCCTCAGTGCCTTGTAATGGCCTTTGGCACATAGCGGGTCCCTGTGGCTATTTGGTGAATGAATGAAGTAAGTACGAATGGGTTGTAGCAGAGGTTGCTAGCAAACAGTGGGATCTGACAGAACTTGGAAGGGCTTGGGAGCAAAGACAAGTTTAATATACTTCAGTGTTAGCTCTTGTTGCATTCAGCCTCCGTGCTCTGGAATCATCCTTCTAAAATTAATCTCAAATGCAGGCCTCTCTTACTTACACTAAGTTACCGACCATTAACTGAAATCACTCTAGATTCTTTGAAGCTGAAATGTTTCTAAAAGTTGATGAGTTTAAGCACGTCCATGGATCTATGGAAGAAACGGTTTAAGTCTTGTAACTTCTGATTTCAGTTCTCCCTTCATTTCTTTGCCACTAGAAGCAATTGCAATTCTGTCTTCTTGGCATCGTACATGGAAATACAGTCTTTGTGACAGCAGAGTCACAGGCTGGATACTACCCTCATGACCTTGCCATTCTCACAAGGAAAAAATGGAAGAGTACAGAACAGTAGATGAGCACTCTGAACATGTTTCTTCCGACTTGAGATGCAGTAGGAATTCAGGAGGAGAGAGGTCAAATATTGGAGAAGGAAATCCACAGAGAATGAAGGGAGGAGATGGGGAATATCATGTGGATTGAATCCTTGGAAAACCTTGGGTTGTACCATGTACGTGGATGGTGGCTGAACCTTCCATGGTTTTCTGAATAGCTTGCCATCATGCCAGTGAAAAGTCATGAGACTTTGGTTATGCAGATGTGTTAGCTTTTTGACCACTTACATCCACTATTAAAATTCCTCTCGCACATTGAGGGAATTTCATAGGAACTTCCCAACTTTTGCTCTTTTTCACAAACAACATTTATTGATGACCCTTTATTTATGTCTTTATTTTTGTCACTTTTCAGCCCATGTGGTGCCAGTCTTGATGGGTCAGATGAGGGACTATGCTGACATGGGGAGGCCATTGTCAACAGAAATGAGCTTCTGGGTCTTCAGGTGTCAGATCTCCCAGTGAGTGAGCGTAGCAGTCAACTGTGTGACAGAGCTGACCCGAAAGGAGCAGCAGGGCCAGCAGACATCTGACGCTCTGTTTATATAACAATCAAGAGGATGATGTTTTGCTAGCTGTATAGGGCAGGGACACTATCGAGCCAGCAAAGAACCAAAAAATTAAAGGGTGTAGATCTCCTCTCCATGAAGAGAAACAGAAATGGCTCATCAGTTCAAACATTTCTTTAGAAGACAGCTATTTGGGTCGCATCTCTACCCAAAAGTAGCTCTCCTTGACCGCTGGAGCAATTACCACATGACGTGAGGAGGTGAAGGCACGTTAGAACAGGATTCCCAGCCAGCCTTTGCCCCCAACCCTATTCTTACTTCTCTTCATGTATTTTTTTTAAGAAGCCAGGACACCCAGGAGAAACTTAATTTACTAGTGTTGATGGAAATTAGGAATTTTGACAAATTAGACCGTGGTATTGAAAGTTGTAACGTAAAGAGGATCATTTAGTACAGATGTCAGGGGGCACTGGGAAGGTGCTAGTGCCCAGGTCCTTGGAATCATGGAGCTCAGGTGGCACACTGTGCCACCTCCCCACCTTATTTTGCTGTTAATCATTTTCTGGCATTCTTCCACTAATGACTTTCTTTAGAAAATGGGAAATGAATTGGACTCAGAAGCATAAATGACAGCCCAGATTGTCATTGCTTTTCACAGCCCACATAACATTCTATGATTCTATATATTTTGAGTGCAGAGAATTATCATCATGATTGAGCCCAGCACCCAGTTTAGGCATTCAGTGCGTTTACCTTTTTTTCCAAAGCCCTGAGCTCCTATGGGTTCATTATTAAAATGTTCATTACGTCTAATTATGCCCTCATATTCTTCTAAATGCTGCAGTTATAATGATAAAATGAAATAATAGACATGGAAACAAATTCATGCCATCCCTCTTTTATGATACCTTCACTTTCTACCTCAGCAAATATTCATTGTAGGACATTTGGAAATACAAAACATCATAAAGAAGAAAAATATTAGCCATTGTCCCTTTATCTAATAAAAAGCACTGGTGACATTTTGATGGGTATATAATATAGTTTTATATCCTTTGGATAGTTTGTAGTTCAGCTAGATAATAAATTGTTTTCTATTCTAGTTTATCTTAAGTTGTACATATATATTATTTCCCTGTTAGAATCAAGCTCTTTGAAAAAAGATCAGTTTCCTACAACAACTCACATTGTACTTAAGTTAATTTATAAAGTGGTTGAGTTTGCTAATTACTACTGAATATCCATTCACCCCTTCCTCCACAATAAAGAACTCTGTTGGATAGCAAAGGAGCCCAGTTAAAAAAGAAAAGAGAAGGAAAGGAAAGGAAAGGAAAGGAAAGGAAAGGAAAGGAAAGGAAAGGAAAGGAAAGGAAGGAAAAGAAAGGAAAGGAAAAGAAAGGAAAAGAAAGGAAAGGAAAAGAAAAGAAAAGAAAAGAAAAGAAAAGAAAAGAAAAGACAAGACCAGACCATGTTTTCCAGTCTTCCTTGTAGATGGGGAGGCCATTAAAAAGTAAGTAGAAGTCATTGAGGAGCTTCTGGGAAAATTCTTTAAAAAGAGATAACTCAGGTGGCAGACATCTATTTTTTATTTCGTCTTTTGTCTCATCATGCCTGAGATTTGAATGTATTGGCTGGAACTCCAGCAGCTGTTTTAGAGAAGAAGGCTAAGAAAATTAGAAGGTCTTTGGCCCTGACATTCTGAACCGTTTGCTGAACCAACAACAAAGTTGTTGACCCAGACTTTTAGTTACATGACAAAAATATGCCCTTGTGTGTTTAATCCACTATATTGTAACCTGTGGCCAGCAACTGAACTCAATTCCAAACTCATGTCATCATACCACTTTATTTCAAAAAAGGATTTGAGGGGCTCCTGGGTGGCTCAGTCGGTTAGGCATCCGTCTTAGGCTCAAGTCATAAACTCGCTGTTCCTGGGTTTGATCCCCTTGTTGGGCTCTGTGCTGACAGTTCAGAGCCTGGAGCCTGCTTCTGATTCTGTCTCCCTCTCTCTCTCTGTCCCTACCCCCCTCAAAAATAAATAAAGACTGAAAAAAAGAAAGGATTTGAGGAGACCATCAACTCCTCTTTATAGATCATTGTATTTTCAGAAGCAGCAAGCCCTGTGTATCTTCTCAGTGGTAGGTATTCTGTAAATGTGTACTGAATGAACTCTAAAGAGGTTAAATTCAGCATCATCAGTAATATCCTCTTCCTCCAGTGCCTTACCCATATCGCTTTCTTGAACTCAACTGATTGCATAAAGAGCTAAGCTCTTGATTTCGGGAGAGCCTTCCTTTTGTAGCTTTTGCTATTTTATTTCATGCTTATTTCATTAAGTGCCTACACCATAAACATAATGCTTTACAATTGTTCTGCATGTTTAACTTATCAGGGGCTCATTGACTCATTTGTTTTCATTTTACCCACACCCTGGCAAGGGATAAAAATAGTGTAAATGACTTAGATTCTAAAAATAAGATTGAGAGGAGAATAAAATCTCTTGCCTTACATTGCTAACTAGTCTCTTTTCTTAAGAGATATCAAAGGTTTCACCTCATGTGCCAGCTCTGTTTGGTTGGTATAACACAGTTTGGCTTTCTGGAACACTGTGTTAAGTAGGATTCTGAAGCCATATTAGGACTCAGCAGGCAAAAGAGCAGTAATTGGTTTAGCAATGCCAGTCATAGACATTGGGAGTGAACAGGGAGTTGTCTGTGGCAACCCATGTACCTTTTATTTGCCATCCTACATCTATGACAAGATAGATTTACCGATATCCACCCCCCCGCACACACAAAAACAGCCAAAAGGCATTCCATTCTTTAGTAGGGTTTGCTCAATCCCAGTCTTTCTCTGCCAACCTTTTCCTGCTCATTTAGATTTATTCAGTATAATTTATGTATTCATGTAATGTATATACATATACATATATATACACACACACACATACATTACTGTCTATTTTTCTGTGTCCCAATTTAGATGAGGTTCCTTAGTGTAAATCATGCATTTATTCTCAGTCTGTTTTTAATGGAACTACTACAATTGCAACATGGTCACACTGTATGCCAAGGTAAAGTTTTTGATGACAGTAAGCTTCTGAAATTGTTGGAAAATGATCAGTGTGGTATGGTTTATATTTTATCCTGCCCAGGAGGGAGGAGATGCTAGCTACATGGCATCTTAAGTCCCTTTTCAAGTACTTAAATGTACAAACGCATAGGCCAGGGGTTGATGTCTTTTCTTACAAAGAGCCAGATAGTAAATATCTTAGGCTTTGTGAGTCTATATGATCTACAGCCCAACTACTCAGCTCTACCGTTGTAGTTCAATAGTAACTGCAGCAGCAGTAGACGACGTGTTGATAAGTGAGTATCCCTGTGTTGGATAACAAAAGGTGGAGGAGAACAGATTTGACCCTTAAGTCTAGTTCACTGATCCCTGGCATGGGAAACAGATCACTGCAGAGGAAACTAGAAACCTGGGACAGATTTCTGCAGAGGGCTGCGTGAACTTCAGTTTATCTCTGCATATACGTACTTATCTGGGACATGGCGATGATGACAAGCGCAATGATGACAAGGACGATGATGATGGCTATCTTACAGGGTTGTTGTGAGGGTCAGAAGAACGGATTATGGGTGTATCTAACCAGTACCGTATCTGGCTAGGAAGTGGTCACCTCAGTTGATTATCTGGATGTTTCATGGGCAACAGGGTTCTCACCCCCGTCTCCCTTCAGGGGCAGGTGGGTGGAGCATGTAAGGCAGCAGACCTGGTGAGAGGAGAGCAAACATCCTGTTTGAGAAGTAGGCTGCTGCTCAGCCCCAGCCCACTGTTGTCAGGGGGGAATGGGGTCTTCTTGTTGCCAGGTATTTTGAGTTTCCAGTCTAGAAATCCACATTTTAAATAAAATTGTCTTATGGGCATTGAGGAGGGCACCTGTTGGAATGAGCACTCGGTGTTGTATGGAAATCAGTTTGACAAATTTCATATTAAAAAAAAATGAAAATAAATAAAAATAAAATAAATAAAATTGTCCAATTTTTAAGCTTTTGCAGACTATTTAAGATGTAAACAAATTGTAGGAGCTGACAACAATCCAAGTATTGAGAACTGAATCAAGAGGCGCCATTGTGTGGCCTTTGGCACACTAATCCCAGGGCTCAGATGTTAAGGTGAACCATGTTAAGTTCAAGAACATGGAAATGGGCTAGTATCAATATCCAACCAGGAATTCCTTACTCCCTCCTAAAATATTAAGCACTTTACTCAATTAATCATCATAACCACTCTATTCGTTTACTCAGTATGTACTAATGACTCTGTGCTCTGCCCCAGGCACTGTTCCATAAAAAGGCATCTAGTAGTAAACAGGACAGAAAAAAAATTCCTGCCCTCGTGGCGCTTTTTATTCAATGAGATCAGTAGTTCCATACTAATATATGTGGAGGAAATAGAACCAAAGAATGACACTCAGAAAAAATGATTCTAGGGGCAGAATCATTTATTCCCAAAGTTGAACAGGATGACAATTATCAACAAGCATGAAAGATTATAACAGAAGAACTACCTATTAACTACATACAAAGGACCCTCGCTGAGTATACTTTGGTTCACTGAGAATAAATAGGAGAATCCTGGTACATTTTTAGGACAGGGTTTTAAGCAAGGTACCAGGAAGGACTTCCCAACAGCATGGTTTATTAAACAGAAAACAGGTGGCTGAAGTTGATTGAGAACCCTCTTCCCTGGAGAACTTTAGGAATGGGGTAGTCAACATTCATCCAAACATACAGTGTCTCTTGGGGACAGGGAGTTGGATTGGAGTCAGGGGCCTGAATACCATAGTGGAAAGAATTTTCATTTCTAAATTTTTTACTTTGGCCTAGGAGTCGTCATGTTTAAAATGTTTTTTTAACATTTTGTGTTTAGAAAGGTCTCTTCTTCCATAGTTCAAGCTACATAGATGAGCTCATGTAAGGAATGCATTTTTTAATTTTAGCACTTTCTATAAATGGGTTTTCTAAACCCTAAGCTGAAGTTGTTACCACGACGGGGAACATGGAGATAATTTTTCATTCTTTCATGCTATGCTGAATGTCAGCAGTAGAAGCTCCTAAAAATAATCATACCTTGTATTTATATAGCACCTTTCCCGAAGGTTCTCAAACTGCTTTGTAAGACATCATGTAATTAATCCCTATAAAGCATTCAGAAGACAGTTGTATAATATTAAGCTAATATTTGTCTTGCATATAAAGGTTATGCATTTTGTACTTACATATTATATTTATACAGGGTGCGGTAAACTCTGTATCGTGCATAGTGTTTGCTGCCCCAAACCACCTTCCGGTTACTGTAGTGCCCGGACTGACAAGCAGGAGAGATGAGGAATGTAAGGGGTAGTTTGCAGGGAGGTAAGTGCGAGTGAGTAAAAGGGAATTCACACTAGGGCTGCTGGGTGTTTGTGAAAGTTTAATTGATTTCTAGGTTCATGGGAAGCCATTAGAGGAGTATGAGAAGGGGACATAGAAAGAGGATTCTAACACCCTTGAAAAACAGCTTACTTGGCTTATTTGGATGAGTGGAGGTAAATGAGGGAAAGAAGGTCTGGAATGAGTGAAGTAGGCAATACTGTTGATTTATTACTGTTTCTGAGTCAAGTCTCCCCTTACTCAGCTTTCTCCCCAGTGTGCACACAACTTCTCCTTCAGGGTCTTCTATCTCCATCGTTCTCAACTCATCTCTTCTGCATGGGAACCAATTGCAGCTAGTCGTAAACACCTTAATATGAAATGAGCTGGGATAATCTCAGCCAAACATATCGACACTTTAAATCTCATCTCTACTTTTGCAATGAAAAGATTCAATAGGTTGATATGTGTATGAGCTCTTAGAATAGCACCAGGCACGTACGTAGTAAATGTTCATGTAAGTCATTATTATTATTATTTTTATTATTTGTAAAAATATCAGGCATGATTGCGTAGGAATGATGGTATACTGGGTTCTTGCAAACATTTGGGCATCACTACAATCAGGCCTCATGGGTAGCCTTCAACTCTATCTATGCATAAAGCTGGTCCTGGTAATGAATACAGCAAAGAAATGGTCACCTCAGCCCCTGCAGGTGGCTGGAGAATTGACAGGAAAGAGGGAGGAGGGTCAAATCTGAGAAGCGTTGCCTGGGAGTAGGGGCAGGAGGTGGGCTTGTGTGTGATGATAAATTGGACAGAGAAAGAAAAGGGGAGGAAAACTCTGGAGAAGACCCCCGGGGTCCCAGCTTGGAGGGGTGGGCATTCAACTACTGAGAAGCACAATTTGCAGGTTTGGAAAGGGAAAATGTTTACGTAGGCTCCAGCTTGTGCCCAGCCCAGCAGGCTGCCTGCAGGTTTACAGCTGAACATTACCATCATGGCACTCTCTTCTCTGAAGTGGCCAAGAGGAAGGAACGGCCAGGGACATTTCCGCCAGCCCAGAGGTTCTGGTGCCGCCCTTGAGTGTTTTCAAATTGGCAAGACTGGTCTGGTGATTTTTCACTGGCCAAGTCAATCTTCCATGCTGATGGACCTAGAATTTAGCATTTGTATTGGTTCCAAAACTCCTTTCATTGGCTCTGATAAGCCTTCTCAAACATGCTGAAAACTTAGCATCAAATCTACTTTCAAGTATGAACTAGGCCTTGAGTAGTAGTTCTAGACCGTAAGCCAGAAGCATATTGTCTGTTTTTAGTTGATTCTTCTTCAGACACCTAACCTAGTCTTGGCTTACCCTGAAAAGAAGACATTCTTGAGCAAAGGCCCAAGGCTATGGAATTCTGCCCCTGGCACTAAAACAGAAGCTTTACATGAGGTACTCAGAACAACCTTAGATGCACTAATTCTGCCTTGCGGTAGCCACCTATGATTCAAGGCCATCCAAGAATAAAATAGACAAGATTGTTCCATGAATATTAGCTGCAAGAAAAATACTTCTTTTCAAAGTTTAATCAATTTTTTTAAACAAAAAGAAAGCCACTTTGAACATTTAATTAAAAAAATGGATATTTCAAAGATGTTTAAAAATATTAAGATTAGCCTATGAAGTGATGGATACCAATATTAATGTCTATTATAGCAACATTAGTGTCTGTCCAAAATGGGAGAAGGGAAGCTGAATGTTTGATTACCCTAAAACCATAGAAATTCTGTCATTTTTTCCCCTGGAAATGTGTATTTTCTAGCTCAGTAATGGAAAAGAGAGGCCTTGCCCTATGTAGAATTGTTTGAAGTTTAATGATGTGGATATCTTCTTCCTCCATTAGAATGATAATTGTTTCAAGGTTATATTAGTGAGGTGTGCTCTGGGAGCAAGTGACAGAAACCCAGTTGTAACTACCTTGAGCTAAAAAGGGATGGGAATTTATTGGTTCAGCTGAGAAGTCTAAGGAATGGGCATCCCTGAGCTGGTCTGGGTCATGAGTATAAACGTGTTTTCAAGGCTCAGGCTCTCTCTTACTTCCTCTCTGAAATCTTTTTTCTTCTGTGTTGGATTTTTTTTAGGTGCTTTCTCTCTTTGACAAGAATAGCTTCCAGCCTGCAGACGTCCATCACACTTACTGCTTAGTTATTAGGCTCAGGCTAGTTTAGTGGCTGGGAAATAGGGTGGAATGCTCAGGCTGGGATGCAGTTTGGATGTCCAGGGGCAAAGGCAGGGGATGGGAGAAGGAGATACGAATCAAGAAGTCCTGATCTGAGGCCTTTCCAGGGGCCAAAACCCCTGGAAAGCTTAGATTCCATGATCCATCATTAAAACCATTTCTTTGTCAATACTCTTAACACTCTTGTCCCCCTCTTCCTCTTATCCCCATACCTAGGGTCACTGTCCATGCCTTTGTGGTGAGGGGCAAAGATTTGTGCCTAAAATACAGGAAACCACATAGAACAAGAAAGTGGTATACCCCAGGAGGAAACAAAGGTTCTGTTTCCACAATGAGGGGGTGGGCTGCTGGGCATTCTGGAACAAAAGATGTCTACCCAGCGAAGGTAGAAGCTGACCGATTTTAGCATACTGAATATGAGTCCTGGATAGTCCTATCTTCATCAAATGCTTTGGTGCTCCAGCAAGCTTAGGTTCAGCTCATGTAAAGTGGGGAAATCAAGTGGCTTCTTCTAGAGAGTCACCATCCCAATGCCTTATCCCATTCCTATATACATTTTTTTTTAAGAGAGAGAATGCATACAAGTGGGGGATGGGGGAAATGGGAAGAAAGAGAGAGAGAGAGAAAGGGAATCTTAAGCAGGCTCCATGTGGGGCTCGATCCCAACGACCCTGGGATCATGACCTGAACCAAAATCAAGAGTCAGATGCTCAACCGACTGAGCCACCCAGGCACCCCTTATTCCTATATAAATTTTGACATGAACCAGGAGTATGATAATAGGTGGGTATCCTAGAACTTGATCTCAATATTTAAAAAAAAATTTTTTTTTAATGTTTATTTATTTTTGAGACAGAGGGAGACAGAGCATGAACAGGGGAGGGTCAGAGAAAGGGAGACACGGAATCTGAAACAGGCTCCAGGCTCTGAGCTGTCAGCACAGAACCCGACGCGGGGCTCAAACTCACAGACCGAGAGATCATGACCTGAGCTGAAGTCGGCCGCTTAACCGACTGAGCCACCCAGGTGCCCCCTGATCTCAATATTTTGACAAATGTTTTAACTTTGGAGACTGTGGCAAAAACTCTGTACTTTCCTTTTTACCTAGTAAGAGCTTTTATTTTTATTTGTTTGTTTGTTTTGTTGGGTGCATGGCCATCCAAAATAAAGATTATATTTTCAAGTCTTCTTGACAGCTGTGGCCATGTAAGTTCTAATCTCTGGGATATGAGTGGAACTTGGGTGGGCACCTCGGGTCACACCCAGAGGGAGGATGCATGCTCTCCCTTGTCCCTTTCCCTGTCCCACAGGCTGGAATGTAGACACAGCGATGCCCCATCTTGAGGGATACAGATGAGGGCAAAGCCTTAAGGATGGCAAAATAACAAAAAAGAAGCCCATGTAGCCCTGTAGCAGCTGCTGATTCTGACAGCCTCCCCAAGTAGAGCCACCTCTTTGCAGGGATAGAGAGAGAAATAAATGTGAAAGAAAAATAATCTTTTATCTTGCTCATGCCACTGTTATTTCGGGTTTCTATCACATGCGCTAAGCCTCTATCCTAACTAAAACAGTGAACAAAAAGCTTTTATAGGAACATTTGGATCAAGCAATCCAGAAGGTGCAACAGTGAAAAATGGGCGAAAGTCTAAGAGAACTTAGATTATCTTAAATAATTACTGTCTTGACATTAAGGGGGGGAAAACACATAGCTCAAAAAAAAAATAGAAAGTGATAAAAATAATTAATTGAACAGCCTGAGAGCATGGCATTTACAATGCATTATGGAAACTAGGGACTTCAGGAGTTTTTGAGTTGGAAGAATGGAAAAGTTCACCTGGTCCCATCACCTGTCCCAGTCACCTCATTTTTTGAGCTGATTTTATCAGTCTTGGCACTGTCGATCTTTTGGGCAGATAATTCTTTGTTGTGGGGGCTGCCCTGTGAATTGTAAAATGATTAACAGCAACCTTGGCCTCTATACACTGGATGCTGGTGGTAACACCTTCCCACCCCCACCAATCATGATGATCAAAAATGGCTCGAGACATTGCCAAATGTCCCTGGTGGGGTGGGAGTTGGGTGGGGGTGGGGAGGGGGAGGAGTCAAATTTGCTCCCAGTTGGTAGCACTGCTTCAGAGATCAAGAAACTGAAATTCAGCCAGCCAGTCAGTGTCTAGATGCTGCTCTATTAGCAAGTTTGAAAGTTGCAAGTCATTTATAATGCTGATGTTGAACTTGGGAAAATGTTGAAAGGATAATACTTTAAAATAAATGAAAATGAGGGTGCCTGGGTGGCTCAGTCGGTTGAGCATCTGAATCTTGATTTCGGCTGAAGTCACGATCTCATCGTTTGTGGGATTGAACTCCGTGTCAGGCTCTGCACTGACGCGCAGGATTCTCTCTCTCCCTCTCTCTCTCTGCCCCTCCCCAACCCCATATGCACGCTTACTCTCTATCTCTCTCAAAATAAATAAATACTTAAAAATAAATAAATAAATAAAAATGAGATGACAGCAATGGCTGGTATTTAGGAAAGTCTTAGGCATTATCTTCCTTAATCTTTACATAACTCTAAGATTCCTCCATTTAAAATTAGGGAAACTAAGCGTGATGGGGGCAAGTAAACTTAGACAAGGTCACACATCTAAGAAGCAATAGAATTAGCATTTGGACCTGGTCTCAAACCCATAGGCTTCCTCACCACTTTAATATATAAGGTAAACAACAAGTTGAATCAAATTGTCAAGGCAATAAACATAAACAGAATATACATGTTTGGATAAATTCTCATTTTCTTTAATCAACTTGTGTTATTTCCTCCATTCAATAAGAAGTTACAGAATGCCAATTATTTGCATAGCATTGAAGGATAAAAAGATGTAAAGGTTGAAAAAGGTTCATTGCCAAACCCCGGTGTAAATTTTACACATATTAATTCTTTGACTCATCACAATAACACTAAGATGTTGGTTATGTTATTATGATCATATTATAGATGAGGAAATGGAGGCATCAGTTGTTTTAAGTAAATTGCTGAAGGTCACACAAACCAGCAAGCAGAAGGACAAGATTTCAAATCCAGGCAGTTTGACTCTTCTATTAATTTTCAAGGGTATAACAAAGGACCACAAATGGGGTGGCTTAAGAAATTTACTGTCTCACAGTTCTGGAGGCCAGAAGTCGGAAATCAAGGTATCCTCAAGAGACCTGCTCCCTCTGAAACCCATAGGAGAATCCTTTCTTGCCTCTTTCCAGTTCCTGGTAGCTTCTGGCAATCCTCGGCATTCCTTGTTTTGCAGCTACGTAACTCTAGTCTCTGCTTTCATCGTCATGTGGCATTCTCCCTGTGTGTCTCTGTCTTTACAAATCTGTCTGATTATAAGAACACTAGTTGTATTGGATTAGCAGACTACCCTACTACAGCACAGCCTCATCTTAACTAATTACATCTGTGATGATGCAATTCCAAATCAGGTCATATTCCAAGGTACTGGAGGTTAGGGCTTCAAACATACCTTTTTTGAGAGAGAGAATTTTTTTTTAATATTTATTGACTTTTTGAGAGACAGAGACAGAGTGTGAGCAGAGCAGGGGCAGAGAGAGAGAGAGAGAGAGAGAGAGAGAGAGAGAGACATAGAATCTGAAACAGGCTCCAGGCTCTGAGCTGTCAGCACAGAACCATGGGGCTTGAACCCATGAACCGTGAGATCATGACCTGAGCTGAAGTCGGACGCTTAACCGACTGAGCCACCCAGGCACCCGAGAGAGAGAATTTAACCTTTATACCCAATAGCAACTCTTAAACAGCATATCATAGTGCCTCCCTGTAAGTAAGATGTAATCCTTGTTACTGGGAGCTCATAGGAGAGCAGGACAGAAGGCATGTGCACAAATAATAGCAACCACACAGATGCTAGAGTCGCTTGATCAGTGTCACAAAAGAGGTAAAAGCAATGAGCCACGGAGGTTCAGAGAGGTGCAGAGATTTAACTGAGGCTGTGGAAGAGGGAAGCAGTAGGTAGGCCTTTACTGGGGGAGTCACAAGACAGGTGAGGAGAGGTCTGAGGACAGGCAGAACTGTATACCAAAAATTCATGGAGTTGGGAAAACCTAGAGATGGTTCCCTAGAATGGGGCACTTCCCAATAGGACATAAAGTCTACAAGCAATAATAGAGGGGGTCATAGAATCAAAGTTTTTCAAGAGCAGAACTTCACAATATCAACTAGACTAGTTCTCTTCTTCTTTTTTTTAAAAAAATTTTTAATGTTTCTTTATTTTTGAGAGAGACAGAGAATGCGAGTGGGTGAGGGGCAGAGACAGAAGGAGACACAGAATCCAAAGCAGGCTCCAGGCTCCTAGCTGTCAGCACAGAGCCCGACACGGGGCTCAAACTCACGGACCGCGAGATCGTGACCTGAGCTGAAGTCAGACACTCAACTGACTAAGCCATCCAGGTGCCCCTAGACTAGTTCTCTTCTTTAAGAAAGGTGACAATATTGCACAACTAGGATTACTGAAGCCAAGAGAGGTTAAGTGGCTTGCCCTTGCTTATGTAACTGGTTAGTGATGGAGGATGGTGAATTGGCACACACCTTTTCTGTCTTCTATTGCAGCTATTTTTTCTATATCATAAAGCTAGAGAAATATATTGTGGAGGTATCACAAAGTGTTGAATGCCAGGCTGAGTCTTTAAGCTGAGTACAGAGTAACAAGGTTTCAATGTCGTGAAGTCATCTTTGAAGGTTTGTAGGTAGGCCAGATGCTGCATGAGAAATGGAGCCAGCAAGAAGAGGAAGGGGCTCATAGCAATTCAGGGTAGAGATCAAGGGGGCTTGGGCAGTGGGAATGAAGTGAGAAGTACAAAAAAGAGAATCTTCAGAAATAAAACAGAAATTCTTGAATGTTTGGATGTGGGGGACCAGAAGCCAAGATGACTTTGAGGTTTAGGGCTCCAGAGATAATGTGCCATTAATAGAAATGGGAAATTCAGAGGGCAATATAGGGTGATCAACCATGATGTTTGCCTGGGATGCATGGTAGGATTTTCATTGCTGAAACCAAGAATGTCCCAGTCAAAATCTTGGGATTAATTGGTGACTCTAAAGGAGAAACAGGTTTTAGTTTTAGTTTTAGTTTTATAGAAAATAACTTATATTTTATTTAAATATACTACTAAATTTATTACTAAATTTAAATTACTACTGAATTTAGTATTAAGGCTAATTAATGCTAAATTTAAACATGAAACCTAAAAGTAGGGCAATTATTCAAAGATGTCCTTTAGCTCTGAAATTCTATAAATCTACAAATACAGCCAAGATGACTGTAACTAGTCATATTTACAGTGTCGGAGAATAGTGAAATCAACAAGGAGAGAATTCATTTCAGAGATCAGCGAATTGGAAGGCCCCTGCCTTGTGTATTTCACAATTAGAAGTTTCTCTGTAAAATCAGTGTTCCCTTTGCTTGGGCGTAAAAGGAATCGCAAGGTTTGACAACACTTTTCTCCTTTTGTTGGGAGCAGTCCTTGATCTCTGGGTTGTTCACATCAATTCTGCCCTGAGGGTATCCACTAATAATGCCCTCAGTATTTGTCTGCTAAATGACATGAGTCACCGGCTCCTTGTTCACAAGGGGACCGCAAAGGTATGTTGGAAGAGGTCCTGATTTCCCAGGCTCTTCCTGAATCTTATTTTAGATAGTAAGAAGTAATTTTTCAGTGCAGTGCACATGAAATTAAGCATGCAACTGCTATTATTAATGGGATTTGTGCATCTCATTTCCCCCCCCTACACAGTAACATAGACACACGTGGGAGGCTGAAGCTCAGCTACAGTTGTTCTATCAGAATTATAAAATCTGTAATCTGTCCCTGGAGATAAATGTGCAATTCATTTTCTCATGGAAGGAAAACTGAGCTTTGGTCTCTGACATCTCAGAGGGCCTACTCAGAAAAATCCCTGACTGGTTTTAAGTATTTGAGTTTTAAGTTTAATTTTTAAAAATATCCATTTCACTAGAACATGCTGAAAAAATACACACAGCGCTTTCTTTTGTCATGTTGTGAATTCACCGTTGACCAGATTCTGCACATCACCCCAGCACATGAAGAATGAATGCCCTCTGTTTATTTCATGACAAGGAAAGCTCTCTTCCATTTGCTTTAGTCATGTGGGCCTGGGGCTGGGGGAGATACCTGTTCTCAGGGTGTAACGGTTTTGGTCTTTGATGCCTGAATTTTGACTAGAAAATTTTTTTGACTTTTTTTTTTTTTATCTTAAACCATGACTGGGAACCATTAGTGCCCAGTAAATATTTCAGGTGACCTCATCTGTTCTCACCCTATCTTGGTTGGTCCAGTTTTGGGCAGTTTACAATTTTAGTAGGCAATCTGGATCGGTTATGGTGGACAAATGTCATGGAATAAAGAAGAGAAGAGTCGGGAGATGGCAGCTCCCAAGAGCAAGAAGCCAGTGAGATTATCTGGCATAAAAGAACGTCAATGACCAGGCATGATGCTACCACCTGTGATTTGGAAAGGGGACTTACTTACATCCCATTGAGCACTTTGCGGGTTTCTCTTGGCAACATTATTGATCGTGGCTGGAAGCCTCCAGGTGAAAGCCATTACTTAAACTACGAACTTCGGTACTCTTCCAGCTCCATCATCCGGGCAGGCTCAGCTACCAGATCTTTTTGCTGGGAGCGGATCCACCATCCAGAAGGCCCGTGCTGTTATTAACGTTGCTCACAGCAAAGTTCTTTTGTTTTGTTTTCTGTGAGCTCCAAATTGACAATAAGTATAACTGACATCAGCTTAGCAAATAGAAAAAAGATGTAGAACCGAAACATATATATATATATGTGTGTGTGTGTGTGTGTGTGTGTATATATATATATATATATACATACACATATATATATATATATATATTTTTACCCCTAGCCGAAACAGGCTATAAAACCTCGTAAGGTGTTTAGCTGTCACCATTTGTCCTCACGAGAAGAATTTTTTCTACTTAGTTTCCTTTCGTTAAGAACTTAAACTTTGAAATATGCTCGGCCACGGAGCAAAAACCACTGAACAAGTCTCTCCAGCTGCTGTGGATGATTTTGCAGCCGTTCAATTAAGTCTCTTCCAGCCTTGAAAAGCTGCCTAATTTGGGGTTGGGTTTTATGTGCCACCCCATTTTGTATTTTCAATGTCACTTTTCACAGGCATGAAGATCATGACAGAGGACTGCAAACTGGGTGCTCTACATAATGCCAGTATTCCATATGCATAGCACCCTTATCTTCTGTGGCATAAACTCCAGCTGCACCTCTGCCAGAGATGAGCACACAAGAGCCAAAGCGAAGAGGCAGCTAATCCACCTGTCACAAGGCTCCTGTAACACTCTTCCAGCATGTTTACAACGCCACGGTCATTTTGAAGCCCTTAATACAGAGAGCCGTTTGTTTCTTATAAATGCATATCTAGATGTAGGAGAAAGTAACATCTATTTTTAAAAATTACCGAGCAGAATATCCTATGTAGTCCTACCATGCAGGCAGCAGCTGTGGGGAAAGGGAATATTTAAAATAAGTTAGCAAAACAGCAGTCCCCTGGGGACTTTCGCTCCGCCTTAAGATGATAAAACAAAGCACCTTAAAAGGCTTGGTTTTATATACATGTAAGTTATTCAATTCCCAAGGACAGTGTTCTCCACATCAAGAATACGTGACGTGTGTCTTTTTTTTTCTTTGAGAACTTTATTGAAGATTTGTGCAACCGTTCAGCAGAAATTATGCGGCATCTTTCCTCAAAGAGAGCTGCATTAATGTGCCAATGCCCTTTATTTAATGCACTTTAAAATTCTGACGCGCCTTTTAAAAAGTATGAGTTGTGTTGGGAAAGTCTAATCACCGTTCTGCATGAACGGAAATGTGCTATTTTTGTAAGGGTGGTGCTGGAGTCGGGTTTTAGCAGAAGGGTGTCTCTATAGTACAGATGTCCGAAGACTTTGGTTCGTTCTGATGCCCAAATCAACCAGCTAGAAATGTTACTTCTGCCAAAATTAGTCAAAGGAACTTCAACTAATCATCATTTAAGCAATTTGGGGCTGAAAACTCTGAAGACTGTAGGGAATATTTAGAAGTAATTCCACAGAAACTCAGCTTTGAGGGCAAACTTTCTTTGCAGTCTAGAGCATGCATTCACCCCACAAGATTATGCTGTGTGCCTGTAATGACTTCATACAGAGTTTTTAGACGTCTCTTGGGATACTATCGTTTTGGTTTGCTGATCTAACCATTTCCCTTTCCTCTCGATCATGCACTCACCCTTCTCTCTCTGGATGCCTCTCTTTGGATCTCTTCCCATTTCAATCAGTGTGTCCTTTTAAAAGTGTTTCATTAAGGTTGAAGTTCCAAGGACATCACTTTTTCCGCTTTGAATAAAATGTGCCTTCTCTTTTGAATGCAGACTGCCTGTGCCCTGACTGTACAATCAAAACAATGGGAAATACACCCAGTGCACTCAGGCAAAATTGGTGTGTGAGTCTCTTGGAAATATCTAGTAACAGGTGCAGTTAGATAGGCTGGCAAAGCATTCTGGTTTCATAACAATTACTAATAAGAAAATAAACGTTAGGTATGCATTATTAAAATATTTTCGGGATTTTTTTTTCTACTAACCTCCCCCCGCCCCCACAACATACACACAAAAACAAATCCAAACCTAACCAGTAACCAATTCTATAGATCGAAACCCTTAATACAAATGTTTGACTCTCTCTCTGTTTTCAGTACTCTTCTATATTTAAAGTTACATAAAGATGTTTCTTTTTGTAGGGGAATATATATATATATATATATATATATACATATATACACATATATATGTATATAAATACACATATAACACAGATTTTCAAAGAATTGGGCTAAAATATATATATATATATATATATATACACACACACATATCTATACATATATATATATATATATATATACACACACACATATATATATGTGTGTGTGTATATATATATATTTTTTAGCCCTGTATATATGTGTGTGTGTATATATATATATATATATATATATCCCACATATATGTGTGTGTGTGTGTGTGTATTTAACCCAATTCTTTGAAAATCTGTGTTATCCATCAAGTCATTAGGAGATTCTGTGGCTTTTGACGATTGAACAGTCATATGTGTTACGTGCACTCGATGTTAATTCTAGTAAACCAGTAGGAATGCGTATGATGTCCCCTTGTTAGTAAATGGAAATGTTTGCCAGGGATCTGGAGGAGTTTAGGTTTCTGTGAATAAGGGTTCTAGACAGTCTTAGAACTGGCTCAAATGCACTTTGGTAAGGAAAGTTGCTTTGCAATTCTTGGAGACTTCAAATGCATCTAGTAGAAAATTATTTTCCTACTAGTTTTAATTTGCCTTCGTTCAGTCAGAAACATATATCCATACGTGGAAATTTGCTGACTTAATGGTATTTGTGATCATTGCGCTATTTGTATAGAACCTGAAAAGAAAAGGAGTCCCCTTTTGTAATTGAGAGAGGAGCATACTATATGTCAGAATCTAATACTTTTTTCTTAGACTTTGGATTTCTACATATGAATTTGGTGTGCAAGTGTTACTGCATTCAAAGCCAAAATGTCAGTTTTGTGAAAAAAAGGGGGGTGGCTCTATTATAGAGATGTTTATAAATAGAAATGAATAGAATTTTTTTTTTGGCAGATGGTGAGTATAAGTA
The DNA here is from genome assembly GCF_007474595.2 of Lynx canadensis. Lineage (NCBI taxonomy): Eukaryota > Metazoa > Chordata > Mammalia > Carnivora > Felidae > Lynx > Lynx canadensis. The sequence goes on along the minus strand of NC_044314.2, from coordinate 19,632,775 downwards.
CTTGAAATATATAGCAGGAGAGTGGGGTAGGAAGGAAGAAACAGGGAAAAGAATGAAAGTGGGCGGGGGGGGCAAGGAGAAAATCTATATACTTCAGCAAAAAAAATGTTTAGGAGCCTTAAATTCTAATGAGTGTATAGAATTAACAGCACAGAAATGTGAAGGTATATTTGCTGGAATGGAGTTCTAATCTGACACACTCTACAGGATTTCTAGAGATTAAGGTTGAGAGAATTTGAGACCGACATGGGTCCGGAGATCATTAATGCACTAAAACAGGAAATGCCCACAGGTGAGAGGAAACAATCAATTCTGGTCCTACGGGGAGAGAGAGAGAGAGAGAGAGAGAGAGAGAGAGAGAGAGAGAACAAAAAGACCAAACAATTGCTTCAATTCTTTCTGTTCACAAAAGCTCTCACTCCCTACTTTACTCCTTAATGTTCGTATTCAATTTAAATTCTGAGAAGCTAGGGCTGTGGTGAGTCACTCACATCAAGCAGGGAAGGGGAACAAACTCCCTTTAGGCCAGTCACCTCGTAGGTTTGGGATAAAACTGAAGTTGAAAAAGGACTTGCCTCTCAAACAGTCTTAGTAGCTCCAAAGTATCGAGGACTAAAACAGTTGCAGAGTCTGTGTGTGCGTGTGTGTGTGTGTGTGTGTGTGTGTGCACGCACGCGCCCTTTTGTACGAGAGAGGGATAGAGAGAGAGAGAGAAAGAGAGAAGAGAGAGACACCAATGAAACAGAGATCTGGGAGAGAGAAGAGAAAGAAGAAAGTTATCAACATAAATGAAATTGAGGAAAGATTTCCCTAAGGAGTATATATATATATATATATATATATATATATATACATATATATATTCACATATTAAAAGATGTATGTGAAACTATATAAATGGAATATAAGTATTTCCAGCCACAGAATTAAAAACACAACACATACTGTGTATGCATGTATATCTGCATGTATTTTTGTAGTTGTTAGTAGTTTTTTGGAAAGAAAAAGGGAACGAGTGCTATTTTACCAGTTTTATCATCGTATTCACAGTACTCACAACCGCCAGCCCCCGAGTCTCCTGATTAAACCAATTAGCCTTGTTTAGCTGTTCATTACCCACATTGCTCGACCTGCTGCTATGCATAATAGGGTTAATCATAATGAAATGAAATCTTTTGATTTTATTAATTTCTTACATAGTATGTCTTCCAGAATTCTTACCAATGCTTGGACATCAGGGAATCTTGCTCGTGTGCTAAATTTTGCTCCCTCTGCTGGCTGTCTCTGAGGGAATGCGAAAACTACTGGCTCAAACATAGACAAGGACTATTATTTGGGAAAACACACAGACACGTGCGCGCGCACACACACACACACACTTATCTTTAGGGAAACAGTACCATTGCATTGAGAATTAGCCCTGTCCTCTGGCATTGACAAGGAAAAGCACCACCAGGACACATTCTACCCAGAATGCCATGGTGGCGGTGGGAGGGGCTGTTGGAGATGGGAGTTGGGGTGTATCTAAGGCTTAGATAAGCATGAGCTTCCACCTTGTGACCTTATTTCATCTTCTTTGCTTGCTGATATCTGTTAGTTTCTAAAGGGGAGTGGGAGAGCTCTATCCTGCAGGATACAAATAAATATGTTACTTTGGTTCCACAGGAGTGATGGGGCTTGAGACAGGGTCCTGGAATTAGTGAAAAACCATGTCCCCTTATTAGAATCCCTCGATTTGCGCAGATGTAAGTTTATTTATACGAAATACGTAAAGTTAAAAAGATTAAGTTAATTTTTCAAAATGAATTAGAAAATTTGAAAGAAAAAAGAATCCTGGAAACATATAATATATAAATTTTCCTTTAAAAAGGCATTCTGTTTAGTTATAAAACTAGTTCAGTAGATACTTAAGGTTCTAAGCATATTTTATCTGCCAATCTAGATGTTAGGGGGAAAAAATCGAGCAACTGTGGAGATATTTTGATAAATAGATAGGTTAGGTTAACCAAACATGAAGTGTGTTTTTGTCTTGAAGTTAGGAAAAACTGCCTTTCTCTCTGAGGTACACAAAATGATTTCTTGCCCTTTGTGAGAAGATTAAGGGAGCTAAATCTTAGCTTTAGATTTGCAACCATTAAGGAGATTTAAAAAAAAAAAAGGAAGGTAGGAAGGAAGAAGAAAGGAAGGAAGGAAGGCAGGCAAGCCAGCTGGACAGCATGGACAAGAAGCATATTATCTATCTAATGTATAAGATAAGCATGAAATTAATGTATAAATAAATTTAAAATTTTTAATAAAGTTTCTTAATATAACAGAAGATTTCACTTTCCCCTTCCCTCTTACTCAATGGCTTTCTTAGAAAAAAAAAAGCCACAACCAAAAAAGATAAAGAGAATAAAAGAAATGAGTCTATAAAAATCTGAATAAATGGGAATTTATACGTTATTTAATGCCAATCTGCTCCAATTTTTATGTTTGTTATGTGTATCCACATACATGCCTGGAACTGGCATTTAATGAATTGTTTTGGTATCGAAATATACTCTCTTGCCTTTCAAATTCATGCAGACCTTACTTGTCCTTCAAAAAGAAAACATCCTGTTTTGGTTAATGGGCTTAAAAAAAAAAAAAAAACAAAAGTAAATTGTGATAGCAATTAGGTTTCTCAGTGAGCATGCTCAGTGGGTCTCTCCTGGTTGCTAGGCAACCAGCTGAAGGTGTGTGGCAAAAGAGGGCCCCAAATGTAAAAACATGAGCACCTTTGGCATAGGTTTCACCTAGTCTAGAAGCCCATGTTCATTTATTTATTTAATTGTGGGATGTCCTTGGATGACTTTCATGGGCTCCCTTTCCACATTTTTGGGGGAGATGGTTGGGAGTCAGGAGTGGGGGGATCGGGCAGGATGGGTTCAAGCACCACCGTGAATACTGCAGGAAAAGCACTGTGTTTGAACTGGGTCTCAGTTTTACAGCGTGTGCACGTGACGGTTTATTTTTCACCGCGGGAGTCGCAGTTGGCTCTTAACCCCCCGCCCTCGGGCTGCTCTGGTTGTCGCCGGCACAATTCGAATCCCGCCCCGCATCAGAGTAATGCATACAGCGGACACTGAAACCTTTCCGCTAAATCCCTGTTCACGTACTCGAGTCCGATCGCAGAACATTTCCAGGGCAGCCGCGTTGTTAAATTAAAGGTTGCAACCCGTATTCAAAAGCCCATTCACACACTCCGGGGTTCTGCTGAAGAAGCACTTGACAGTAGTTCAGAGAACGGTGCCGGGGAGTAAATAGGAACCAATTTTTAGAAACCGCACAAAACGCTTCGTCTTTGGTGAGCACTGTGGCATCTCCATCAGCACCTCTAAGTTAGCAACCCGACGAAACACCTGGTTCGGTCCGCAGTGACAGCTCACTGTCTCTCCAGTGGTAACAATTTAGAGGCACGATGCTAAACAAGATATATACATGATGTCAAATATTGGCTGCACACATCTAAGCCAATCACTTCTAAATAAATTAACCATGGCACAGCCTAATACGATCCACCTGCTTTCTTCCTTGCGTTGTTCCAGACCCTACCTGAACCCCCCTTTGATTAAATGTCAAAAGCTTGCCTTGTGCCTACAGATTTCACTGAAGGCGGATAACAGAAAGGTTCCTCCTGTGACTCCATAAAACTGAAATAAATTCCACTGGCATCTTGTAAATTTTTATTTTCTACAATGACTGCAGGCCCCATCTGCGGCCCAGCTGTTATTAGAACGGAAAGCGTTGGCCCTTCTGCATTACAAAACAGCATAGAACAGTAATTGCCAGTGGAAGAGATTAAGTGTAGACACTAAAAATGTTTACTCGCAATGAATATGCATAACGATGGGTAGGAAACAGCACTGGAAGATTAAAAAGAGAGAAGGGTTTGTTTACAAGGCTGGGGAAAAAAAAAAGAGTGGAATGTCAGTTGGCCCCGAGCCTGAAATAGGAACGAAAAACCTTTGGGCAAGGCATTAGGGAGAAAAACAGATGGTTTGTGAACCTTTTATTAGATAGAAAAATCATTAATCAAGCCCAGGCTGGAAATGGCAGGGTTTTTGGTAGTTCATATTTTAGTTTATTTTTTCTTAAAGTGACAGTATACTTTTTTTTTTTGGTCTTTTTGGGGACAGTCATCTATGGATCTTATGTCAATAGGCACTGGTTTTGTACAACATTTCACATTAAAGCCAGCTTCGCTTTAGGTTAGTGTTTTCACTGATTTGTTATACGGAGAAAATTCCTCCAAAGGGTTTCACATTTCAGCACCTGTTTTGCCTGTATAGCAATTAAAAAAAAATTGCAGCATGGAATATTTTTTTTTGTTCATTCATATCCCATTCCTTTGCCTTTGAAACTTGGGAAGAAAATGGAGAAGAGGAAACTTTTGTATGTAAGTCCTCGCTGACTGGGTTGATTCATAGCAATTTAAGCAAAATATGTAGTAACAATAATCACAAATTGATTTATCTCCTGACAGGGAAATTCATTGGAAAAAGCTATCAAGAGCGGGGAAGGGTCCCATTTGAAAGTGTACCTCCCATGAAACTAATCTGTGCCCTTTGGGCTTGAAAATCTTTTGTTTTACATTTTTTAAAAATGATAGTAGTGAAAAATCTCAGGGAAGGGCATGTCCTAGAGATTAGCAAAATCCTGGAATTAATGGTGCAAAGCTCATCATCTGCTACTAGCCAGTCATCAAACCCTAGGAAATGTCCTATGCCAGGGGCATTATTGTTTAAATGAAATGCATATAACATTAAAACACCCTCATGTGTTTTAAACATGCAGTGTGTGTGCGTTTCTAAACATATACACATCCGTGCACATACACCTACACACACACACACACACACACACACACACACACACATGCACCCACACACATCGTGTCAACTTCAGGATTAGGATGGCAGGGTGGGAAAATACTAGAATAAAACTGCCTACAGCCAGACCCGGAATTAATCTTCATGCCATGGTCCTGGCGTTTTGCTGTGGTCTGCCATGTACTTAGAGCTGATGGCTCATTTTTACTTTGGGAAGCTACTCTTAAACTTAACTGTAAATGTTCCTGTTCCTGGTCTGTGTATTTACCACTGGATGGGGATTGACTTTATCTGGGTTGTCACTCCTAGAGCTAAGCATTGTTGATTCAGGGCTTCCACGAATATGTTGTGGGGCCATTTCTTTTTAAGGAATTAGAAGGTACTTAGCATCTCATTCATGTTTTCATTCTTTCAGTGGACAATGTTTTTTTCTTAAATAATTTGATTCACTAGTAAATATCAGCACTTCATAGGCAAGTTGTTTTTCGGCAGAAAGTGCTCATAGATAGTCCACTGTTTTCCTGTCGTTATTTCCCATGAGAGGAATTGTGGAAGAGACAAGGTTAGAAAACACCCGCCACATCATCTGATGTGTCCTCTGATCCCTGCACCTATCTTCCATGCTAGGGAAATGAGACCCACAGAAATGGTCGCATTAAAATAAGAAGAATGAGGAGAAGGGTTTCTGACTCCAGGTCTCTGTCCTGATGTCATTACCACCTCCCTCTGATGATCACTCCCCTGCGTGCCTTCCCTTTCCTTTTCCCTTAGTTTCCTTCAAGGACTTAGTTATCTTTTTTGTTAGGAGCTAATGTCATTGTCAATAAAGAATGCCAAAGAGGAGCGAGGTCAGCAGCGGCCTTCTGCACAGATCCCAAAACCTTGCCAACATACCTACGTGTCCTGGACTGACTCATTACAGAAACAGAAGTTCAAAGACATGGCTGCCACGCTTCTTTAAAACACTTTCACAGCACAGTTAACGTTTTCTGTTTTCTGACATTCTTTTTCTAGAGAGATGCTTAAAGCAAAAAAGGTTTCCTGCCACGAAAATGACATTAATATTTCGTAAATCAAGAACTAAGATAATGTTTTGGCTGCTGCAGAGACGTTTACCTTATGTCGTTTATCTAAATGCTTTTCGATTAAAACATGACACAATTTTTGGACCATCTTTAACCGGAAAAAACAATTCCAAGAACTTTCTTATTTCAGAGCCTGGGATTCTTTAGTATGTTTCTCACCAGAATTCACTGTGGAGTATACAGCCTTTCAGCTCATTGACAAAGGCTTCCCAAACAATAAATCCTTTCCAGTGACTCTTCATGAGCACTAACTAAATCAAATAATTTGCTAAAAGTCAAGAAGAAACCTTCAAATGAAAACCATAGAAATATGTTTGTAAACTTTTGAGTTAACTGTAATGTCAACAGTTCTGTTTCCCCAAATTAAATACTTTTCCATATTGACCTATTAAGGAATTGATCTGTTTAAAGAACAGATTTTTTTTTTAATCAAAAAGAGCGAAAAAACCCACACCCACTTTATAGGTAATAAAACTCTCTCAAATGAACATCTGCTGGAGGAAGTATTAAAATCACAAAAGTGATTATGAATTTTGAAGCTTTTTACCTATTTGAAAACTATGGGGAGGAATGAGGTGTTAGAGTCTGTGCTATAGGGGAAAAATATGATTTTCTGGTATTATATACACTGTGTACTTTTTTCTTGCAATGTTGTTTATAACAAGCATTTTATCTCTGCCCCTTTATTATCTTATCTATAGCTAATGCATTTCCTTTGGTTTTACCAGTTAATTTTGACACATTTAGACTTTTGGGGAGAAAAACACACTCATGGAGTAGCTATTTCAAAACACTGCAGAGCGTAACAGTTACAAAAAAAAAACCCAAAAAAACCCCAAAAAGCATTAAGATGTTGCCATAAACCATTCAACGGCAAACGGAAGACTACAATTAAGGCCAACCTGCTTCTCTGGGGAATGTTGAAGAACAATTTCTTTTCCGACTGTGCACACCATAGAAAACTGCCCACATAGTTCCTGAGTCGTGAACTAATAACTCTGAAATGAACTTCCTGTGGGAGATGAGCCCCTTTAAGTTTGCAAGGGACTGAAGCTGGTGGTGGCTGAGTGAATGAGGGAGAAGAGCAGGTTCTGGAAAGAGAAAGCACAAGGACTGTATAAGGAAGGGTACCTAGGATTGCTAGCCTTGTGTATGTTACGGCACACCATTAATAACAATGATCAAAGGAAAGAGGATGTCTTAACGGCTGCATTAAATTACTATGGAAATTGGCATTTTGAAATGAATTCAGGGTGAGACAGTAACAAAGAGCGTCTACGAGTATAATATGGGTCACATTGTAAGGCCAGTGAAGAATTCTCGAAGGGAGAGTAGTCGTGATCAAGCTGAGATTCTTCTATCTTTCATTTTTCCTTACATTTATGTCATGTATAGAAAGATGGGCTTCACTGAAACACCCGAGTGAAGTAAGACGCTTTAATAAGATTGTGTTCTTTGGAAGATACGGGAAATATTCAATACCATAAAAAAAATAGGTAAATATCCTTATAAGAAGAGCTGGGTGAAAGACTGCATCAGTCTATAGTTCCAGCTTTAACAATAACTAAATATTATCAAACCAATTTTAAAATGAAATTTTTTTGCATGGAAGCAAAAATTTTGAGACAATCTGACTTTGATGTAAACATTTTGTATTAATAAAAAAAGCACAAATGAGAGCTAGTCTATCCTTGAATGGAAAAATGGAAAAGAAAACAATAATTTGAGTTGCTTAGCATTAGGATCTGATTTTCAAGATGTTTTCTATGTATTTTTTCTATCAATATTTGTTAATCTAATAATCCTTTTTATGTGGGTTTTAAAAATCATGATTAAGTGATTTTACTGAAGTTATAAAACTAATGTTTTTATAAATTGTCAGACTATCTGATGAAAAGTGAGGATAAAAAAACAAGTCAGATAATGATATGGATATTTGTCTCCCTAAACCAGATATCCAAAGGCTGGCTGAATGTTTTCCTTGTTGCATGAAAGTTTTGGTCCCTGCTGTAGAGCTAACCCGGATTTCTCCAGTTACCACTATGAAGCCATGAAAGGTTTCTTTCTCAGAACTTTTTAGAAGGAGGAATGAGTGCTTCATAATTGGTTACTAGCACAAAGTACTCGCAAGAAGAACAAAATCCTCCATGAAACACTTAAAACTTAGACCTTAGGCAAGGGGAGCATTATAAGGATAACTTAAAGTTTACTTTTGAATTCAGTGGGGGTACCTTGGGGTTTCTTTTTAATCCTTGATACATACTTGAAATGGACATCTGTTGACAGAAAGTAAGATGTTTTAATTTGGATGACCTTGATTTGGTGAGTATTCTAGAGGAAGCCTTTTGGTGGCAGTTATATCCATTTTGGGTGTACCCGTGTTTTATAACTTTGTTGAGTACTATCTCCAAGTCATTGCCAGAGGTTTAGAAATATACTTTCTGGACTATTAAAAGGAAAACCTTCCCAGGAACATCCTGAGGACCAGTTGCCATCAGAGTCTATGTGACTGCTGGTTATCACTATGTTATCTATGGGATAGGAATAGGGACAGCAGCACAACAAACCTTAGAAGTCATCCCTACATGGCTAACTGTATTCTTTGCTCATGATTGTCCCCCAATTCCTGCACGGTTTTTAATGCACAAGCCAGTAAGGACTTCTGTAGCTATAGTGAGCTTGATAATTCTACATTGCCATGGGTCAGTAAATTTAACTTTGCAAGTGTGTATGAGCAAAGTTCTGATAAACACTTAATCTTCATCAGTGTTTCTTAGTCCTGGTTACATATTGAAAATTATTTGTTGTTTACATTTTAGAAAATATTCAGATGTAGGAGCATCAGACCAACTGAATGAAAATATGGTGGTCACACCCATTCTCCTGCATTTTAATAAGGCTCTACTGGTCATTCCAATGCACAGTTAAGTTTGAAAAGTAGTACCCTATAAGGTCTCATGAGCCAGAATATATAAACAACATTAAAATAATGAAGGGCTATTTTTCTGGTGCTCTCACTCATCAATCAACTGTGGAACACTCATTCAGTAGATGGTATAACATTAGTCTGAAAGAATTAATACACTTCTAGGAGTGCTCCATTTATACCATAACTTGAAGACCCAATAATTTCAAGCTGCTGGAACAAGAGCATAGTTGTCAGAGTATAGATGGATATTTCACAGATATAGTGGGAATATCCAGAATGGCTTTGCAATATGTCCAAACGGCTTTGCCCTGTTGACTCCATTTGCTGGTTTTGACCTAGTCTGAAGACTTAGCAGGTGCTTTCTACACCTCACCTTCCTCATCATCAATGGCTCGTCAGTCTCTGAGGAATCATTTGACTCCAGAGAACTGCTGGGCCGTGGAATGAACAGCCATGCAGCCCTTTAAAAATACTGTATGCACCTCCAGGTCAAAATGTCTTTCATTCACGTACTGCAAGAGGCTACATTTTCATTCCAAGAACGACTTTTGATTTTTTTAAACTATGTTTTCAGAATGGAAAAAAATGTGGAAAGATACGGTCTTCTGGGGGAGTAGATCATCCCTGGGAATGACTTGGAATGAGTTTTCCTGATGAGTTATGAGAGCATGAAGACATATCCTGTTTTCCTTCTCCATTCTGAGAGATTTCACATAGATGCCTATTTGCTCCAACTCATTCATTCTGTTTGCACTCCTTTTTCTAAGACATCTGAAAGGAAACATTGGCTCAGAGGTTCCATCCCAGGTGTGATGAGGATTTTTGGAAGGATAGTTCTTGTAGAATGTGATTATTGCCTGCATTTCATTTTTCCTTTCTAAGGAATTCCAGAATGAGTGATCCACTCTCCACATCCCAGATGTTGTTGTAAACCAGAATTTTGGAACATTTGAACTAAAATGCAATCCCCTAAAGTTCAACTGAGTCCCAGCTCTCAAACCAAATGCTGACAAAAATGTATTTGTGCAACGGTTCACATGACTTCCTCAGTGCACTGCGTTCCGGGCTGTGTGACTCAGTCCCAAATGAACTGACACACCGTACTGTAAATTTTATAACAACCAAACACCAGGATGCTAGAAACGAGGCCCTGGTTCATGTGTTTTGAAAGAAGGAAGTTCTGGAAACATCCTTTAATGTTGATTTTTATAAGACCTTTAAGCAATGTTGTTTAAAAAAACACCTAGAAAAAAACCTAAAAAGTTCAAGTCTGTTAAAAAAAGTTTCCTACATAGCATTGGCGATCATTTCAGTAAGACTAGTATTTTGAAGAACACATCTTAGGGGATGGATATTAGTCATTATTATCTCGTCCAAATTTAAGCAGATCATTTTGGGAAATGTAAATATCCATGATTTAAAAGCATTCAAGAGACAGGCCAATTCATAATTAATAAAAAATGCTTTTGAAGGTTTACATGCAATCTTCAATGTCAGAATTTAACGCGTGCAGATCTCAGTTTTCCATTCCTCCTTTTGCCCCCCATTCACCTGTGTTTGTCTAATGGAAACCAGTTACTACAGCTCTGGTTACACATCTGTTTCATGCATGTGCGATTACAAGCCGTTTTAGCAACTAGTAAAACTACAGGTGTCTGGGTTTTAATGTAACCATTTTAAAAGAGCAGTTCATGGGCCTCTGATTATTATTTTTTATAGCTGGCAGTGTTCCTACCATCGCCTGCCAGCTCAGGAGTTAAACGTAACTCTGTTGTTCTCTCATCTGGTAGAATCTCTGAAACCATTTGTAAATTGATTTTTTAAACTCTGAATCCATACTTCTGAGTACAGCTATCATTGTATTCTGCACGACAACCTCTACTGCTGTTTCCACATGTGTCTCCAGCAACAAAAAACGAACTGGCTTTTGAGTGCTGGGTGTTAGAGTACTAAGTGTGTGTATCTATTTGGCTTGCTTACTCCTATAACATAATAAAGACTGCAATTACCATCACATCACTTTGATAAGTAATGTTGACACATGGTTTCATAACAGCTGTAGACTGTCCATCGGTGCCCTTACAATCAGAGGTTCAGTTCTGTATGAACGAAAAATTTGATTTGGAGATTTCTTCATTTTACCTCTCATCATCTAAGTGCAGCTGGGAGATATAAAAGTTCCAAGAACTATTGTAACAACTACTGAAATCCATTATTTACAAATCAAATACTCAAAGAACCCATTCATCTGCTCTTAGAAGAGAAAGGTGTGTACAAATTACAAGGGGAGAAGACTGACTTGCAGATTAGTCTAATTAAATGACATTGGGGTTTAAAATTTGTAAGAATCCTGGACAGTGCCACCAGACTCAGCACACATTATAGGAGGTACAAGTCAAAATCAATTACGAATTTGACTTTGCTGCATGGTAATAGAGACACGTCGCACTGCTATATTTAAAGCTCTGGTGACATTTCTATTACATATATAGGCATCATTTTCCAGGGATTTATTGCTTAGCCATAACAATTTTTAGACAGGATCATTTATGAAATTCTAGGACTTGGGTCCCAAACAAGATATTTTTATTTACTTCTTTTAAATTAATAAACAGAGATTAAATGTTCCGGATGAATGAAAACAAATTAATAGTGGTAATTGTGAAAGTTTCCTTTATTAAATAAAGTTTAGCTGTTTCACAGAAGCATTGGAGACTGTAGTTAATTTCCTGGTAATATATTTTCATTTGCCCTTTATCCATAACAGCATGATGATGTTTCTATGGCAGAGATGGAACCTAGGATTGATGACACCCCAAACATTTTAATCCTCCATATGCTAATTAGTTACTCCAAATTAGAGAAAAATTTCCTTCTATCTTACGATAGCTTTAAAACACAAAATAAATGAGGACACACTTTCTAGGATGCATGGGAATTTGACTCTGGCATTATTTTGAATGCTGTTTTAAATCCCTGATTAAAATCCTCAGTAGTCATAATTTTTAAGGTGCTCCAAACTCTGTTTCCAGCTTCCCTTTCCTCCTCAGTTTCCACTGCTTCTCTTTATGAGTCCTACATACAGCTAAGCTAACTCCCAGCAGCTTCTCAGACACACTCCCAGCCCCTGTTGAACCACCACTGCCTCCAAAAATGTTTCCTGATCTTCCTCACATAAGTAACTTCTTACCCATGAACATCAAATATACTTGTTTTTTATACAGTAGCTACTTATGTATGTATTATCTGTGTCCTGTATACCAAAGAGGCGCTCAATCAAAGTGTGTTGGTCACATAAATAAATGAATTAATAAATATCTCCCATTGGAGACATCTCTTTTTGGACTTGTGCTTTCTTTTAGGGTCAGGCAATAGATGACAGAGTATGACACAGAAGTATGTTATGTAGCTAGGTAACATGTATGTTAACACTGTATCCCAAATCCTAACCCCTCTCAAAGTTAATAACATTTTGAAAAAAGTATAATGGAAGCAAATTTGATTCTCTTTCATAGGTCAGACTCTTCTTATTCTTCAAGCCTAGAAATACTACCTTGCATTATAATGTATCTGAAATGGCATCGTACCTGGCCCCTGCCCTTCCTGCATTATCTCTTGACAGCAAATATTTTCCTAACCGTCTCTTTGATTCCAACCTGATCCATCCTTCTTGGGCTGTCAGAATGAACTTCCTACTATTCAGATGAGAGGATGTCAGTCCCCTGCTTAGACATCTTTGATGACTCAAAGTAAACTTCTGATGGTCTACACATACACTTCAGATCCCTTTCTCTGTCATTCAGTGCTTTCCATCCCCTGCTCTCAGGGTGCCTTCCCCTGCTCCATTCCCTCACTTCCCACCATGACAAACTTCGCCCTCCTGGAAAATTCCATTCTATGTCCCTTCTATAGACAGCAGCACCTTTCCTCCCTTTTCCTCCTCTGATCCTTTCAGTCAGAACATATTGCATTTCAATTATATCTGTTTTATACACCTATCACTGTGCCAAGCCTTGTGGTGAGTACTTGCATTTTCATCTCTACCAGACTACATGTATACTCCTTGAAAATAGGAACCGTATCGTCACCATGTTTGTATCTCTTTGCATCAATAATGTTTTCTCATGTGGCTTTTTACACAGTAGTTCATCACCTTGTGATGAATTCACTCACACCTTTTAGGTGTAGAATGTACTTTAATGAGAATTGTATTCCTAGGATAAATAAATAGCTTCAGAAAATTCTGATCAACAATCATAAGTTAATAATATCTTTAATTGATGAAGATTGAATGGTTGGCAGATTTGAGTGAATTACCTCTGTGTCAGTTCTTTCTTGCATAAAATCTATTGATTAATTAGGAAAAAAGGAAGCTTGATATTTAATTTTTTTAACATTTATGTTTATTTTTGAGACAGAGAGAGACAGAGCATGAGCAGGGGAGGGGCAGAGAGAGAGATACAGACAGACAGAGAGACACAGAATCCGAAGCAGGCTCCAGGCTCTGAGCTGTCAGCACAGAGCCTGATGCAAGGAAGTTTGATATTTAGCATCTAAATTCTTTTCTGGAATCTAGGGAAATTTGGAATCGAGTGGTCTCTGTATGGGTAAGTATAATAGTACCTTTAGTGCTGGTACTTTTATTTAGGTTTGGAAACTCAGGTGGAGTATAATACCTATGGAGTAAGTGATGATCTCATTCTCTATGGCAATAATCTACCTTTCAGAAAAGGTCAAACAAGCTCCTTTATTTTTTTTTTATTAACCTTTTTATTTTGCAACAAGCTCCTTTTGTAGAGAACAAAAGTAGGCTTGAATTTAACTTTGCTGGTTGTCTGGACTGTAAAAATGAAAGTATAAGCCAAGCCATCAAATGAAAAGAAACAGGGGGTCTCTTTCATTTGGAAGAGAAATTGTAAAACACTGTTCACACCAGGCATTTATTCATTTTTATATTTAATACATTTTAAGAGTTGCTATTGCAACTATAATATTTTAAATAATTGTGTGTGTGCGTGTGTCTGTATGTGTGTGTGTGTGAGAGAGAGAAAGAGACTAAGGCTAAGATTCTGAATGTAGGATGGATAGCTAATTCTCAAGATGCAAAAACCCAAGCACTTTTACATATAAAGTCTTGTATCGGTAAAGTTTTATACCTCCCTAAGGAGATATTCTAGCACAAGCCTAATGTTAGATTTCTACAGAGGGAAAGTGAACATTCCTGTAGGTGGGACAGAACTCGTCAATGACATTGGAGGTGAGGATAGGGGGATTATTTTAGCCTGATAATCCTGGAAATTCTGCATTATGGCATTTGGCAGTATGAAACTGTGCTCAATTTATCTTACAGATAGGAATACAATATCCAGAGAACGAAAATAACTTCTCTAGACAGGGGCCAATTTGGACCAAGAGTTGTAATTTTCTCAATGCCCAATTTTTATCATAGCTCATTCTTCTCGCCATTATAAATTTGGGGGTTTTCCTCCTTGGTAAACACTGTGATCTATCCCTTTAATTGATTTTATTCCCTTCTGAGCTTGGCAGCAAGTTGGAGGTAAGCACAGCTGCCTGACTGCTGAGCATGCTTCCAGATGCTTTCAGATTGAGACAGAAGCTCTTTTATCCTGTAAACTCCAGCTGAATCAGGAGGCCAGAGGTCAGGACTACCTGTACACATTTTCTTTAACATCTCCAGCCAGCTTTGCTGACAGAATTGTATGGTTCCACATGTCCTAATTCAAGAGAGATTTATTTATCCAGGGATTATTGGTGAACTACAGCATGTTGGAAGTATCACGAAGCTCTATAAGTGAGTCAACTAGACCTAATTTCAAAGAAGGTATTACTTTGCATATTCTTTTTTTTTTAAATTTTTTTTTCAACGTTTTTATTTATTTTTGGGACAGAGAGAGACAGAGCATGAACGGGGGAGGGGCAGAGAGAGAGGGAGACACAGAATCGGAAACAGGCTCCAGGCTCCGAGCCATCAGCCCAGAGCCTGACGCGGGGCTCGAACTTACGGACCGCGAGATCGTGACCTGGCTGAAGTCGGACGCTTAACCGACTGCGCCACCCAGGCGCCCCATTTTGCATATTCTTTATAACAGTGCTATCCAACAGAACTTTCTGTAATTATGGAGACATCCCGTATTCGTGCTATTCAATATGGTAGCCATTAGCAACATGTGACTACTGAGCACTTGAAATGTGGCTAGGGAGAATGAGGAACTGAATTTTAAATTTTATTTAAATAGGCACATGTGATTAGTGGCTACCATACTGGACACAGCAGCTGTATAATAAATATGTGGTTGAAATATTACAGGGACAAAAGTTTTATAAATGGTTGATAGTTATTAGAAATAACTAGTATTTCTTATATTTAATAACTGACATATATATTCCTTGATAAATCAATGTAATGGGATGAGTAATAATGATCCATGTGATATATGGCTGAATTATTCATTGAAACTATAGTGTTGCAGTCAAATAATGAACCTGTTTCCAACATTTCTGTTATTTTAGAGCGTCGAATCATGTTTTAGAGAACAAAAGGATCTGGAAGCAGAGGATTTAGATATGAGTTTGGCTCTAACCTTGGGCAATTAAAAATATTTATTTGAATTTATGTTCTTTTCTTTTTAATATTGCCAGCCTCCTTTTCATTTTCTCTTCCTTTCTGTATCTGTTAGCTATTACCTCATTAATGCTGCATAAAATCCACTCCAAAATGCAGTGGCTAAATAGAACAGTCATTTCTTCTAGTTCGTGCACCTGTGTTTGGCCAAACTGCAGATATTTAGTAGATCTAGGCAAGGCTCAACTGGTGTTGGCACAAGCTGCAAGTGAGTCCGGATCTGCTCCATGTGTCTAGCATAATCCTGGTCCCTGGGGGCTGGCTTGAACATGTTATTTTCATGATGATGGTAGAAATGCAGAAGACAAGTCCAATTGCTCAATCTCTGATAATTTCAGTTCTGCTAACATCTCATGACCTCATAAGATGATCTCATAATCAAGTCACACGATCAAACCCAGCATCCATGGAAGAGAATATAAAACTACTCCCATAGGGGTACAAGGAGAGAGTGAATATTTTCCAGTCATCTAATTGCTTGGCCACACTCTCTAAAACCCCACCTTCCCAAATGAATTGGTATCTACCACTCGATAAGCTCAGTGTTCATTTGTAAAAGAAGAATAATAGTAATAATGCCACTTCACGGCATTATTTTAGAATTGCTTAAAATCTTAGACAAAGAGCTGTTTAAAAACTAAACTATAGCAAGTGAAAAAATAGCCATAATTATTTTAAGGACTATTATCCCCCATCATAGTTGCCACTTTATAAACAGAACAAACTTTAAAAAATACATTTCCTTATCCTACTCTGGATGATGAAATTTAACTTAAACCTATAATTTTCTATTCCCAATCAAAGAACTCATCCATTGACATTAAAGGAAACAAGTCAGTTACCTGCTAGAATGGATATTGTTATTGAGTCTCCAGTATTCATTCTGTAGCTTAGAAGTAAGAGGCAGCAGTGTGGTTATAAAAACTGACCCCTGCTTAAAGAATGGACCAGGTTGGTCTAAGGATAGTCCCATTCTTTTTGTTAGTGCTTTGTTTGGAAATAAATGTGTAATGTGGTTTTATCTAGTGAGATCCAGCTAGAGGCTATTGGAGGCTTCTCCTTAGAAGAAGTTTTTCTTAGAAGAGAAGTTTTCCTCTCTTGAAAGAGTTGTGAGAAACCATTCTTTCTCCTGCTAAATGTGAGTGAAGAAGCAATTTGTTGTTGTTGCCGTTAGTAGGTATCCTGCAATTCTGGGTCAGAGAAAGGCTGAGTTAAGAGAATCACAGAGAAATAAAGCTGCAGCCCTGATAGGACTTTGCCCATAGGGTATTCTACCTGTGAACTTTGAATTATGTGATTTATTAATTGTGCTAATCATTTAAACCTCCTTGAGTCAGCATTATGTGTCTTCATTCTCTTTTAATTATACATGCTACTTCATTACTTCCTTCCCCATTCATTCATTCATTTGTTCATCTAATATGATCACATGAAGGTCAGTAGAGCACATAGGCCATTCTGAGTATTAGGAAAGATGCAAAATAAATTTAAGAAATGAATTTTTAGCAATTTTGCATAAAATTGTGAAGTGAATTTATGCTTTAACAAAATCCTCTATTTCAAATACTTGGCAGCTAAAGATGGAATTAAAAAAAAAAGAAAACCAAAATGATATAGCTAGGTACAAAAATGAGTAAACATATCTGTAGATCACAAATAAAACAGGAATATAAAGAGTGATCAGGAATAGAAATGCAGACCTGCCAGACTCTGTCTCTGGAAGCAGACAGAGGCAGCTTGGAGCCTACTGCATCAAGACAGAGGGCAGATCTAGCCAAGCCTACAGCTTGAAGCCAGGAACTGAGGTAGGCCCACCACCTTCTGAAATGAGATAGAAAAAAAGTTATTGCTGACTCACTGCCTGAAGTCATAGCTTTATGGGACTCTATGGGCCCAGACAGACAAGCAAAAACACTGCCTCAATATAAGGAACTGAGCCAACCCATCTTATGATTAGATTTGAAGTATCTGAAATCACGATAGAGCATGAGAGAGGATAACACTCATATCACCTGGAAGTTGACTATGTGGCAGTCTCAACAATTGACTGGAAAGGGAGAACCCAGGAAGATAGACAAAAAGAGAAAAGGAGATAGAATATAGGGAGAATAGAAAAAAGTTGTGCATTAAAAAATATCCAAAACAAGAAAATAAATCTAACGCTAAACAAAAGAATGAAATCGCCAAGGATAACAGGAATTAATTTAATGGTATAGTCAGTAAAAGACTAAAATGAGAATATTTAGAATGTTTAAGGAGATAAATGAAAGACTATATTCATTAAGAAGAAAAGATTATGAAACAAAGGCAGACAGAATTGAAACAGGGATAGGAAGTTATAAAAACAATAGGGATCTTACAGATAAAATTATAGCTGCTTAAATAAAAGTAAAGCTCAGTAAATGTAGTAACATCTGTAAGTGGACAATTGGTGTTTTAGATGATGATACTGAGTAATAGCCCACATCTCATTACCAGAGCTTTAGGAAATAGATGTACCATGTCTTTCTTTCTCTATTTCAGAGAATAGAGAGGAAGAAAAACTGCAACTTTGGTAGAAATATTAAAAGGAGAGAAAAGGAAGAAATATAAATTAATCATACTCATTAACATAGTTGCATGCATCCTAAATAAAATAATATCAAATTATATCTATTAGTGTATTTTTAAAAAACATGAACAAGTAGAGATTACTTTAGGAATATAAGACTTATTTAACATCAGAAAATATAGTAATGTAATTTGCATGAGCTGATGAAGAGATAAAAAGAATGTGATTATCTTAATAGATGCAGACAAAAGTTATAAAACTCTGTATTTAAAACACAAGAACCAAATACGGAACTCAGAGCAAGTTAGAAACAAAAGGATACTTTCCAAACTGGAAAAGTGAACTATGAAAAACTTTGAGCAAACATCATATATCTGTGAACCGTTAATTAGAAGCCTTTCACTATGGTTTGGAAAAAGGCAACAGTGGATGCCCACTATAAATACTCTTCAGTACTCTTTACTGGCAGTCCTAGGCAGTGCAATAAGACAAGAAAAAGAAATATGAGTAAATATAAATATACACGTTGGAAGGGAAGAGACACCTGTTCTTATTTTAGATAATATAATTGTTCTGTATAGAAAAATCAAGAAACTTTATAGACAGATCATTAGAACTAACTAGAACTGGAGATTTTAGAAAGGTTGTTGGATAAAACATCAATATACAAAGATTGAGCAATGTTTCTCTCCACATGAAATAACCAATTAAAATATAATTAAACATGAGACATTCTAACTAGTAAAAAATACTATAAAGTAACTAAAAATATATTTAACTAAAAATGAGCAAGATCTTTATGGAGAATCTTACAAACATTACTGAAAGACACAAAAGAATGCCAGAATAAAAAGATAAACCAAGATCCTGGATAAGAAAAATTAAGATTGTAAAGACATGAATCCCTATCTCCACAATTGATCTATGAGTTAAGTACTATTTCAATAAAAAAATCTCAACACATGATTCTGAAACTACTAAGACACATACACAAAACACAAGAAAAATTAGTGTAATTCCAAAGAGTAATAAAATAGCAGAACTAGCTAGACTAGTTCAATAAATACGGCTATACTCATTGGATTTCCATGAAATGAGATGCTTAAAGATACCAGTGCTTAAAAATAAACTCCAGGGGGGATTAAATATCCAAATGTTAAGGAAATCTAATACCTTCAGGAAAAAAAAGAAATCTATCTTTGTAAGGGCAGATATCTTCCTTAAACAAATTGCAGAAAACATAAATCATAAAGGAAAAGATTTATGACAATACTAAAGTGTCAAATTATCATGAATAAAAGAAACCCAAAAGAAAAAACAACAACAAAAAATAAATAACCAGACACTGGGGGAAGATATTTGCAACTCAATAACTAACAGTTACTATCCATGGTACATAATGAGGTCCTACAAATCAATGAGAAGAAATAATCTAGTATAAAAATAGGCAAAGGATATGAACAATCAATTCACAGAATAAGTAACCCAAAAAGTCAATATATACATGAAAACATGCTAATGTCACCAGGAACTATTAGTATACCAATTAATAACCAATCAGATAAGTAAGAAACAATTTGACAAGGAAATGAGGTAACAGGAATTTTCAGGATTTGTTAAAACCACTTTTGAGAGAAATTTGTCAGTCCCTAGCAAGTTGAGAATACCATCTCTGATTTATTTTTGCATATGTGTATCACAGAAACTCTCATACTTTTGTACAAGGAAACCTATATAACAATGTTAATGCGCTATTATATATCACTGTGGTTTGCCACAGGGAGGATGGGTTTTAAAAGTCGATGTTTTTGGGGCGCCTGGGTGGCGCAGTCGGTTAAGCGTCCGACTTCAGCCAGGTCACGATCTCGTGGTCCGTAAGTTCGAGCCCGCGTCAGGCTCTGGGCTGATGGCTCGGAGCCTGGAGCCTGTTTCTGATTCTGTGTCTCCCTCTCTGTCTGCCCCCTCCCCCATTCATGCTCTGTCTCTCTCTGTCCCAAAAATAAATAAACGTTGAAAAAAAAATAAAAAAAAAATAAAAGTCGATGTTTTTATACAAAAGCAGTCCTTATAGCTCTTAAAATTAATGTATTTGAGTACCATGCAATTAATAATTAAATTTTAAGAACAGTCTAAATAACAAAAGAAACAAGTGTAGAATAATGTATACACTATGGTACCATTTATATATAAAGTTTGACATCATGAAAAGAAATGCTATATATTGGCATTGAACATTTTTGCATGGGAATAATTAACGCTAGATGGGGGGTATTCAGGTTATTCGGATTCTAATTAATGGCCACCTCTGGGGAAGGAAATAGGAAAGTGGGATAGAGAAACAATAATTAGGCAGGCTTTGATATTTTAAAGATTATTTACATTATTTATTGAAAAGATCAGAAACAAGTGTAAAGGTATTAAGATTTGACACAGCTGGTGGAGAAAAGGGAGTTCCATATTCTCTGTTATTTGCTATGTCTGATATATTTCATGGAGAATATGAAGGAGAGGGGGTAAGATTTTCAGGGTGGAGTGATGAATGTGGATTTGTGAATGAAGAAAACATTGGAGTTCAAACAATATTACAAATAATGAGATTTCTGATAAAATTGTTGCCTGACTTCATGAGGTGTGTTTTTCCATGTCTTCCTCCTGTCCGTCACCTTCACCCACGTCCAGCTGAATATACACTTCTGGATTCGGACAAGTGGGGAAGGAGAAAATCGGTATTTCCAGGCACACTCTCTTTAGTGTGTGTGACTGGAATTCATTTGTCAAGACTACAGAAACAAGAGGTATTTTCAGGTAGTAATTGTCTTACTGTTAAGGGGCTTTCATGGGCACTGACAACATTATAGGAATGTTTGAGCATCTTAGGGAAAAATAATAGAAGAGTCCACAAGCTTCGTGGGAAAGATTGGGAAATAGAGGTTTGTATCAATGTCTCTGAAAAAAAGAGATGCAGAGAGAATTCATGATCTCCTCACGCCTGCTCAGTCAGATATGGCAGGGCCGGGGGCTAAGCCTGGTTCTCCTCATGGGTCAGTTCAAGTGTTCTTCCCACGGGTGACAATCCTGTATGCAGTACTGCCCCGTGTTAGGTCAGGCTCTAATCCAAATACTTGGAGGAGGCAAGCTGAGCCAACTCTGGATGCCCAGGCAGTGTATTTTGGTAGCAAGAACACGGGACTTAAAGTCATCTCTCTGTTTTGAGTCCTGGAGAGACTACTTACTGGCTTATAGCGTTGTCTTCTTCTTCCATAGAATGGAGTTGCATGAAAAACATCTATCCAGGCAGAGATTACTTCTTGACCTCATACTTTCAGGTCCAGGTATAGTTCATGTCGCTTGTTCTAGCCATAGAACAAGAGCAGAAGTTATATATATCGTTTCCAAGCCAAGGAGCTTAAATGCATAAATGCTTATTCCACTCCCTCTTTCCCCATCTGCTAACTGGATGCAGAAGATTTGAAGACTACAGAAAGGTGAAGTGACAGGCGAAAAAGCCTGGATCACTGAATCACTTCACGGATGACTCTCCACCAATCAGGAACGCCTGTATGAGGCCGTAAGATAACAAATAAATAAGATCCATTGTATTAAGTTGCAAAAATTTTGGTATTTGTTGCGGCTGCTGGCATTACCCTAACTAGTGCAAGTTCGATGACTTTTAATGTGTCCTTCACTTTTCTGTGCATCAGTTTCCTGCAAAGAGAATAATAGTCCCTAGCTTTATACAGGATTATTGTAGGTTTCCAATGTGATGTAAAAAGGTGCTTTATAAACTATAAGATGGCATTATTACTATCTCTGAAGCAAATTGAGGGCAGCCACTTAGAGCTCCACAATTTAAATATCCCCCTAGTGATTATAGGGAGCAGAATAGGAATCATTCTGCAGCTGCCAACAAAATGGAATCAACTTTAGCATTTAATCACATCGCTCTCTGTAATTCCTTAAGCTTCATGCTTGCTTCGCGTTAGTGACACCTTTTCAATCAATCAATCAATCAATCAATCAAATAATCTATAGTTATTCGGTACCTGCCATGCTCAGAGTATGCAGTTAAGCTGTTCCTGATTTTTATCCATTTAGTTCCAATGATTAATATTGGCCTTGATGTCTGTCTCCCCATTTATGGAGAAAAGGATGAAGGGCATACAAAATAAAATAAAATTAGCCATAATCCCACTTCAGTGATAATTACACATGGAGGTGAATATTTTTTGCCTTTTGTTTTCTATACATATGTAAAATTTTAATGCAATAATGGGGACCATAGTCCACATACAGCCTTGCAAATACGCCTTTTCACTCAAAATATCATGGACTTTTTTTGCAAGTCAATAAATACAGAACTACATAATCATTTTTAGTCGTTATAAGGATTTTACTATTTGGATATTTGACTATTCAACCAACTATTGATAAACATCTAGGTCAGTTAATGATTTTCAGTCTTACAAATGACACTGCAACATTATTTTTTTTGTGCAGGTACAGATCCTTGGCATATCTGTTTGACTAATCCCTCAGGGAAAAAATCCTAACATTTGCATTTCTGCATTAAAATACATGCACGTTTTTAAGTTTTTTTTTTTTTATTTTTTTTATTCAAGTTCCCAATTACTCCAGAAACAGTTTTGCCTTTCTATTTTCCAATAAGGCTAAGTATTTACCTTTCTATTTAAAATTCTCTGTATATGAGGTGAAAAGGCAATTAGCACCCTGTGCAGTGTTATTTATTTATTTTGGCCTTTACACCTTAGAACATATCCCAAGATGTCCTCACTTTCCTCTCCATGCTCCCCCTCCAGGAACTGAGCCCTTGTGCAGTTCCTTTGCTGCTGATAGGTATCCACGAAACCTGTGCACCCAGACTCTACTCCATACAAAGTTATTCTTTGCCTCTTATTCCCATCTTTTCTCTCCAGCAAAGCTGTATTGCTCATGGTGAAGGTTTATCTCATCTAATATTTAGGAGTGCCTTCTTTTAACTTAGGTAATTCACACTATGTGAATGTCATTCAACTGGCTTCATGGGTTAGCTCTCCCAACAGGCTTTTCCTAAAGGATCATTTTGGTGAAAGACTTCCTTCAGTTCCAAATACAAAGTTGTAGCTATACAACAAGGCCTTACTTATAAGTATTTTGGAATTTATATTCCGGCCATTGAGTGTCTTCCAAGCTACCAATAAAAAAATATCTAACAGCTCCTTTCTGAGTGGCTAATCGTTGTGTTTTATAGGCCAGAACAGGCCTAATCAATAAATAATGCATTAATCAGTTGTAACATTTTTCATGATGTGGAGGTTATAATCAAGATGATCATTGTTAAGTGATACTGATCTCCCATTGCACATGCGATAGTTATTTCTTCTCCGACAAAACAAAGAAAATGCAATCTAGCACTCACGAATTTTATAATTCAAATGAAACAACACAGATAATAAATGCAGAAAATGGTATAGGAAATAAGTATATTCAAAATTAATATACATAAAACATCTCAACTGTCATATTTCACTGACTGAACTGTATATTGACCCTCTCTTGGTGTGAAAATGCACTCTAGTGCAATTTACTGGTTATATCATACTACTTGGAAAGTAAAAATGAATTAAAGATTTCTTTGCATTTATTTTCATCAGTCTCTAGGTAAGTACAATTAAACAAGAATATAGAGGTAATTGTAGAATTCCCTACAATGTAAAATACATTCTGAACATTAATATGGCCCTTAATAGAATGTGGGCGTTTGTTAGACAAACTGGCATCATTTGTCAGAAACATTTAAACAGCTCTGTTCTCCCCCCAACCCAGCTTTATTGAGATATAGTTGACATATAACATTATTTAAGTTTAAGATGTACAGTGTTATTATTTGATATACGTGTATATTGCGAAACAATTACTGCAGTAAGATTAGCCAACACCTCTGTTACCTTACATAATTACTTTGAGTGTGTATGTGTGAGAACATTTAACGTCTACTCTCTTAGCAACTTTCAGTATATAATATGGTATTGTTAACTATAGTAACCATACGATACATTAGATCTTCAGAACTTATTCATCTTATAACTGGAGTTTTATACCCTTTGATCACCGTCTCCCACTTCCCTTACCCTACATTCCTGGGCAACCACCCATCTACTTTTGTTTCTATGAGTTCAGCTTTTTAAGAGTCCACGTGGAAGTGAGATGATACAATGGGTGTCTTTCTCTGTCTGACTTATTAGCAAAATGCCCTCAAGTTTCATTCACGTTGTTCCAAATGGCAGGATTTACTTTTTTATGGCTGAATAATGCTCCACTTTATATTCATGTATACACAACACACACGTGAATACATACACACACACACACACACACGCATACACATATTGCATTTTCTTTATCCATTCATCCATTGAAGGATACTTAGGTTGTTTCTTTGGTTCTGTGTTTTTGTTCTTGTGAATGATGTTGCAGTGAACATCAAGGTCCAGATATCTCTTTGAAATAGTGATTTCATGACCTGAAGTGGGATTGCTAGACCATAAAACAGTGCTATGTTTTATTTTTTGAGGAACCTCCATACTATTTTCCATAGTTCTTATACCGGTTTATATTCTCACCAACATGACACAATAGATATCTCTTCTCTACAGCTCCACCAGCATTATTATCTCTTGTCTTTCTGATAATAGCCATTCTAACAGGTGTGAAGTGCTATCTCACTGGTTTTCATTTGCATTTCCCTGATGATTGATTAATGATGTCAAGCACCTTTTCGTGTATCTGTTGACCACTTGTATGTTTTTGGAAAAATGTCTATTCAGGTCCTTTGCCCCATTTTCTTAACTGATTATGTGTCTTTTGCATTTTCTTTGCTGTTTTTTGTTTTTGCTATTGGGTTGTGTATGTTACTTATGTTTTTGGGATATTGAAACCCTTTATCAGATTGTGGTTTGCAAATATTTTCTCCCTCTTCATAGGTCGTCTTTTATTTTGTTGATTGTTTCTGTTGCTATATAGAAGCTTTTTAGTTTAATTTACTCCTACTTGTTGATTTTTGCTTTTGTTGCTTGTTCTTTTGGTGTCATATCCAATAATCATTGCCAAGACCCATGTCAAGAAGCTTTTTCTCTATGTTTTCTTCTAAGAGTTTTACGGTTTCATGTCTTACATATATGTCTTCAGTCCATTTTAATTTTTGTGAGTAATAAAAGTTAGGGATCTAATTTCATTCTTTTGTATATGAATATCGTTTCCCCATCACATTTATTAAAGAGACTGTCCTTTTCTCATTGAATGTTCTTGACTTCCTTATCAAATATTAGTTGATTGTACATGCATGCATTTATTTCTTTTTTTTAAATTTTAGGTTATTTATTTTTTTCTCTCTTTTCTTTCTTTCTTTCTTTTTCTTTCTTTTTTTAATTTATTTTTTTTCATTTATATCCAAGTTAGTTAGCATATAGTGCAACAATGATTTCAGAAGTAGATTCCTTAGTGCCCCTCACCCATTTAGCCCATCCCCCCTCCCACAACCCCTCCAGCAACCCTCAGTTTGTTCTCCATATTTAAGAGTCTCTTATGTTTTTGTCCCCCTCCCTGTTTTTTATTATTTTTGCTTCCCTTCCCTTATGTTCATCTGTTTTGTGTCTTAAAGTCCTCATATGAATTAAGTAATATGATATTTGTCTTTCTCTGACTAATTTTGCTTAGCATAATACCCTCTAGTTCCATCCATGTAGTTGTGAATGACAAGTTTTCATTCTTTTTGATTACCAAGTAATACTCCATTGTGTATATATACCACATCTTCTTTATCCATTCATCCATTGATGGACATCTGGGCTCTTTCCATACTTTGGCTGTTGTTGTGATAGTGCTGCTATAAACATTGGGGAGCATGCATTTATTTCTGGGCTCTTGATTCTGTTCCATTGGTCTATGTGTCTGTTTTTATGCCAGTAGCATACCATTTTGATTACCATTGCTTTGTAATATAGTTGAAATCAGGAAGTGTGATTATCTCTAGTTCTGTTCTTCTTTCTCGAGATTGCTTTGGCTATTTGGGGTCTTTTGCGCTTTTATATGATTAGCATTATTTTTTCTATTTCTGTGAGAAATGCCACTGGAATTTTGACAGGGATTAAGTTGATTCTCTAGATGACTTTGAGTAGTGTGGACATTTTAGCAATATTAATTCTATCCATGTCTAATAAGATATCTAATATCTTCTATCCATAAACAGGATATCTTTCCACCTATTTGTGTCTTTCTTCAATTTATTTTATCAATGTCTTTAAACAGTTATGTTCTTAATTATAAAACAATCTTTTAGCGGACTTAACTTGTTTACAATATTTGTAGACCTTTTACAGGAAACCTATTACTAAAAATTATTACTAATTCATAGTTTTTAACTATGTGAGTTCTGCTATGTCTAGCTGGGTGAGAGGTGGTTGGAGTTTGGGATATTAAAATGTAATTCTTTGACTCATTATGGTAATGCAAGTAATCAGAGGAGTATTCATGGTTTTTGTATATGTGATAACAGATTTTATATCATGTAGGATATCAGTATCATCAATACTGTATTTTATTGAGAAAGGCAGTTAGAGATTGTGGTAGCAACCATAGAAACTAATACAGATTTTGGTAATTACCTGGAAGCAGGGTGCTGACATATTAAATACCTAAAAATGTGGGAGTGACTTTGAATTGGTAATGGGCAGAGGCTGGATGAATTTTGAGAAGGATCATAGAAAAAGCCTGAATTGCTTTGAACAGACTGTTAATAGAAATATGGATGTTACTCTCTCCACTACTGAGGACTCAGAAGAAAGGGAGAAGTCTGGTAGAGAAAACATATATCACCTTAGAGAATACCTGAATGTCATGAACAGACTGCTGGTAGAATTATGGTCATTACAGGCATTGCTGGTGAAGGCTCAGAAGGAAATCGGGAACATGCTGTTAGAAACTGGAGGACAGGAAATTTTTGTTCTACAGTGGTGGAAAGCTTAAGAAAATGTGTCCTGCAGTTATGTGGAAAGCAGAGCTTGTAAATGATTAACTTAGATATTTAGCTGAAAAGATTTCCAAGCAAAGTGTTGAAGGTGCGGTCTGGTTTCTCTTGTTGCTGAGAAGAAAATGTAGGAGGAAATAGATAAACAGAGGGAAGACTGACAAACAAAAAGGAATCGTGGCTTGACCTGGGAAATGTTCAACCTATCGAGATTGCAAAAGATGCTAGCATTAATCCATTCGAGGCCAGGAAACTGGGGAGAGAAGAAACTGAGGTGTGACTGGAAAACCTTTTGTTAGGATCTCAAAAAGATTAAGAGGCCAGAGTATTCATTCACACAAAAGGCTCTTTGGGAAGATTAGGTATGTGACTCCTAGATCCCCTCAGCCAGCCCAACAGAAGCCAAAATAGAAATGGGATGATCCAGGATAGACTTGTAGGAAAGCTGTGTACAGAGTGACAAACATGGGAGACCACAAAGTTCTTAATAAATTTACACCACCAGAAACACTGTCAGTTTGTACTGAGAGGGACAGAGAGAATACAAAGTGAAAAAAGGCTGTTGAATCCCTAACATTTTATAGGCAGGAAATGGGTTGATAAAACCCTTCAGTTACAAATACGTGTTACCTCTCCTGAAGACTCAGGGCTTCCTTCCATGTGGTCTCTGTACCTCAGCCAGATTAATGTTGAGCACTTGGGACATGGCATGTCTCAGCTTAGAATTGAAAATGGATACCCTCAACCTAAAGAATAATGCCTCAGCCTGGCACCCAGGGTTCTTTACGATCTAGCCCCAACTTACATAAGCAGCTTCTGGTTCAGAAAACAGTTTTTGAAATTCTTCCATGAATATTGCTTATCACAGCTTCCAGACCTGTTCCCGTGCCATTTACCACACTGGGAATATACGTCCCAATCCTCTCTCTCTCCTCTCTAAGTCCACACCCAACAAGTCCTTTCTTGAGATAGTAATAGCTTTTTTTTTTTTAAGTTTTAACTGCTCTTGTCACTCTAAGAAGATTAACTCCCTGAAGCTGACTATATCTTACTTATTTTTTTAATCGTGCGTGACTGAGGTATAATTTACATGCAATAAAATGTTAAATGCATCTCAATAATCTTCCACTTGTGACTATCTCCCAGATCAAGATAAAGAAGATTCCACTCAGCCCCAAAGTTTCCTTTGTGCCCTCACTGGCAACCATTATTTTAATTTCTATCCTATATAGTTGGTCTGTTCTGAAATTTCATGGGAATAAAATCATACAATATGTATTCTTTTGTGTCTGCCTTCTTCTGCTTAATATCATATTTTTTAGATTCATCTTTGTTGATGAGTGTCTCAGTAGCCCTTTTATTAACTTTATTAGTAATTTACTGTTCAGTAACAAAGGAGAAAGAACTATTGATACATCCAATAACATGGAATGAGCCACAGATACAATCAATAACATAGATATCCACGGATATCTACTCTCCTATTGAGGGACATCTGTGATGTTTCTAGTTTGGGGCTATTATGAATCAAGGCCATCCTTTTTCAAGCTTTTTCTGGATATAGGCATTTATCCATTTTGAGTATTTTCCTAAAATGGAATGTATGTATATGTTTAACTTTAGAAACTGCCAAGCAGTTTTCCAAAGTGGTTGTACCATTTTACAG
The DNA here is from genome assembly GCF_007474595.2 of Lynx canadensis. NCBI lineage: Eukaryota > Metazoa > Chordata > Mammalia > Carnivora > Felidae > Lynx > Lynx canadensis. The sequence continues at coordinate 19,604,026 of NC_044314.2, read as the reverse complement.
TCTCACTGAGGATATATGGGCATTCCCATTGATCTACATGCATACCAGCACTTGGTCAGTCTTTACAGATTAGCATTTGAGTGGGTGTGTAGTAATATCCCTTTGTGGCTTTACTTTGCAATTCCTTGATTACTAGTGATTTGGTCTGTCTTTTTCTGTTTTTTATTCATGGGCCATCCAAATGTCTTCTTTGGTGAAGTGACTATTCAAGTATTTTTTTCATTTAAAAAAATTGGTCATTTATATTTTTAGTATTAAGTTTCTTTTTGCTAATAATTTATGGGAGTTCTTTATATATTATATTCTGGATATGAGTTCTTTGTGAAATGTACCTATATATATATATATTTTTTTTTTCTTCTAGTCTTGCCTTTACTAGTGTTTTCCAATTTTTTTAAAACAGTTTACAACTAAAAAGGACTGTCATAGTATCTAACCTACTAAAGAACATAAATATGCATTTTTTTCATTACCTAATAAGATACTTAAGAAGTAAGATCAACAGGGGCGACTGGGTGGCTCAGTTGGTTAAGCTTCCGACTTCCGGCCTAGGTCATGGTCTTGCGATTCGTGAGTTCGAGCCCTGTGTCGGGCTCTATGCTGACAGCTCAGAGCCTGGAGCCTGCTTCGGATTCTGTGTCTCCGTCTCTTTCAGCCCCTCCCCCACTTGTGCTCGCTCGCTCTATCTCTCTCTATCAAAAATAAATAAAATGTAAAAAAAAAAAAAAATTAAAAAAAAAGAAGTAAGATCAACAGAGATTCTTCTGGTAGAGGTTGCTCCTGCAGGTTTTAGTCTCCCTAAAGGCTGATTATAAAACTGTATTCTACATTTTACATCAGCCATTTATTTTCTAGATTATCTTAATTCTAGCAAATGATCACCATGAAAGTCTTTTGCTTTTGTTTTTGGTTGGTTGTTTGAGTCATTCATACCTTCACTCAGGCCCAATGAAGATGAGGTTATCTCAGCTGGCTCTAGGGCATGTCAAAAATCATTTTTTCCGATTTTTTTCTCTTTCTTTTAAAAAAAATTCTTAAAAATGGATGCTCTTAAATTGAGCAACTTTCTCTTATAACAGCTGAGAGTTTGAGAGACACAGTCTGTTGAGGGTGGCAGCTGCCATAGTAACAATAACATTGGGTCCATTGGGAAGCCCCTTAATACCATGAATATCAAGTGGTTAAATGATACACTAGTGGGGGCGCCTGGGTGGCTCAGTCAGTTAAGCGGCCGACTTCTGCTCAGGTCACGATCTCGTGGTCTGTGAGTTCGAGCCCCGCGTCGGGCTCTGCTCTGACCGCTCAGAGCCTGGAGCCTGTTTCAGATTCTGTGTCTCCCTCTCTCTCTGACCCTCCCCCGTTCATGCTCTGTCTCTCTCTGTCTCAAAAATAAATAAACGTTAAAAAAAAAAATTAAAAAAAAAAAAAGAATCCAGAGGTTGATTTGAAAAAAAAAAAATGATACACTAGTGACTTTTGAAACCTAGTGATGATTTGCCTGGATGCTTGTTTTATAGTGAACAGAAATAACATGATCTCATTTCACATAAATAACCCTGGGGATGTCCGTACCTGTGGCTGAATGGAGAGCAGTTAGAGCTGGGAATGTGACCCCATCAGGAAGAAATGCGGTTATTTCAAACTATTGATGCTGTTAGTGTGAACATCCAGTTTTTCCTCTCTGGTTATATTGCTTTGGAGTCAGAGGACAATGACTGCTACAGAAATTAGAGTCCCAAAAGGAGAAAGAGGAAGAGGAGGAGACTGTGGGAGACAATGCAAATGATGAATGCTAATGATAGCAAACACAAGGATGTCAAAGGAATTAAGACTTCGAAACCATTAAAGTTATTTGCTTGACTTTTTTGGTAATTTAGAAATCCATTCTCCATCATACTTTCAATCACCAAATGATGGGACATGAGTTGGGCCTAAGTTAAGTGGCTTGATAAATTTTACTTTAACTTAACAAATATGTGAGTGCCAGGTGAATGTTACTGAGTGTCATGGAGATGGTGTGGTTCATGAGACAGACATGTTTCTTGCCCTTGGAACTTGGTCTCTTGGGGAAGGCAAGTAATGTGAACCAGAATGAGTGTGAGAGCATTCAAAAGCACCGAGGGAGCTTGGGTACTTGGGTACCAATATTAGAATGGGGGTACAGGGAATACCTACCTAAGGTAGAGTCACTAAGTGGAACATGATTATAAATAGCACGTAGCCTGGTGGAGGTGGGATGGAGGTGTGGAGGATAAGAGAACGGGGTGAAGAATTAGTAAAGAGTGAAAGGGCAACATTGAAAGAGAGTCTCATTTGTTCAACTTTTAGTGTATTCTTATTAAAATTTGATTCGATGGTGCATTTTAACTTTCATGAAAAACTGTTACATAAACACGCTACATGACAAAGAACTTTCACTCAAAGATCACAGTCCCTTAATATATACTATTCAATTGGTGCCTTCTCACAGAAACTTCCTCTCGGGTGTCTGTGTCCACTGCACATGGGCCTCCCTCAGCACACCTCTCTCACCTGATCTCCCATGCAGGTACTGTTGTTTTCTTATTACTCTCGTGTGTCTGTGTCTGTGTGTTTCTAATTGTGAGGATTCCATTAGACTTTCCAGGATAAAGAAACCCGAAGACAAATCCCTTAAATTACCTTGGAAGTTTGTAAAAAAGAAAAATTGAAGGGATACCTGGGTGGCTCAGTAGGTTAAGCGTCCGACTTCGGCTCGGGTCACGATCCTGTGGTTGGTGGGTCTGAGCCCTGAGTCAGGCTCTGTGCTGACAGCTTGGAGCCTGGAGCCTGCTTCAGATTCTGTGTCTCCCTCTATCTCTGCCCCTCCCCCTCTCATGCTCTGTCTCTCTCAAAAATAAACATTAAAAAAAATTATAAAAAGAAAAATTGAAGATGTCTGAATTAATTCTAATTTTTTCCCGATGTCCTAAAGCTTCTTCCTCACTTCATAGTTAGAAGAGACGTATAATGTCACAGAAATTATATAAAGTGATGATTGCTATAGATGGCTTACTGTATTTTCCCCCCTTTAATGCACACTGTATTTTACCTTAACTGGCATTATCATAATTAATTTCTTTATATTTTTTGAGCCCATAAAACCAACTTTGTCTTAAACCTATCTATATTATTTGTTCCTGAGATATATCTCCATGTCCCTCCCTGCATTTATAGCAAATCCATGCAATAGTCAACAACTGGTCCCTCCTAGAATGCCCTAGGTTCACCTTCATTTCTCTGCAGTGACAAATGACTTTCTTCCTCCAAAGCACCTTATGCTTTTTTTCAAACAGCAGACTTGAAACCAGAAAACTTATAAGGCTAAGCAGAATGAGAAGACTCTGTGAAGGAGGAAGGAATCAAAGGGGCAATGTTCAAGTGGTGATTTCTTTTTTGAAAGAATATTTCACAGATTCTTTAGATGCTCAAAAAGTTTGTAAGTCTTTCCTTCATACACTTACCAAAAACATAGCAGATGCGTTAAAAAAGAGGTTGGATATAAGAAGCCAGGAATGTATAACTGTGCATGGACAGAGAAAATGTAGAATAATTTTAAAAAAACTTAATCTATTTTAGTTTTCTCCTGCAATCTCTCTGTTATTATGGATGTATTTAATTTTTGATCATTTATTAGACATTGCTTTGCTATAATTTGAAGAAAAAATAATATGCTGATATTTAGGTCCATTAAAAAAATCTATTTGCAAGAGGGGAACAAAGGTATTAGATAGGCCCCCAAGTAATAGAAGGTATATTACTTTATGAATTACCACATCTAATAAAAACTGACTTCTTGGTTATTCTTGGCCTGGGACTAGCCTTCTCCATTCCAGCTGCTGTGTGATGCGGGCAGGTGAAGGGAACGTATTTTCATGGCACTTTAGGACTTATGATAACTACAATTCCTTGAGGTTCCTGTAATTAAAAAGCATGTAAGAGTGAGGAAAGAGAGAGAAAAGACTTCTCTGGAGAAGAGACAGGGATTGTATGGAAGACCGTGGAGGAGGTCAGGGAAGGTTCTGTGGGCCTGGAGGGAGGCATCTTGGTCCAGGAAACAGGAAGAGGGACCTGCAGGCATGATAGGAATCTTTGAAAAAGAGGAAGGAATCTTCTCTGTGGCGCAGAGAAGTGCAGGAGTACAGAAGAGGGGACTTTGGTCAGACATTGCTGCTGTTGTCCTGAAAGCAGTTTTTATTCTAGCTCTCAAGGTAACACTGTCATAGAACACAGGGAGATGAATTTGCTACGAGTAGATCTCAAGCGTTCTCACCACACACATACGTACACTAACTGGATATGTGAATCATCTTGTGCTATTTATTTCACAATGTGTACATATAGCAATCATCATATTTTAAATCTTAAATATATATAATTTTGTCAGTCATTCCTCAATAAAGCTGCAAGAAAAAAGAAAACAGAGAGGTACAGACTAATATAAAAATATTCTTAGGAATATTCAAGTATGTTTAGGAGAAGGAACACTTTGTTCCAAAGAAACCAGTTACATAATTAATAGCACAGTATATACCCACGGTTGATGTTTGTTCGACCCTTTGAGAATCCAATGGCTTTGTGTCATGGTAATATCTTTTACTCAGACTCTGCTAGTCTAGATCCTATGGAAGAAAATGAGGCATCCTGCTACATTACAAATGGCCATTCGAGGTAAGAGAAGCTTCAGGATCTCTTATTTGGGGCCTTTCCTTCTTCATTCATTTGCCTCATTGTACCCTTTGGCACTGACCAGAGTTTAAAACAAAACACAACAAACATAGCTGTTGTCTTCCAAATGAAATCTTCCCACCGATTCTGAGTATGTTCTTTTTCCATCCCCAAGCAAACCAAGGGGGTATTAAGTATCCTATAAGGTCTTGTAAGAAACTAGTTTTCCCTTTTTAAATATATTACATCTTTCTTTGATAGAACAAATGGTGCTGCATTAGGGTTTGGTTTTGAATAGCCAGGTTGGAAAATATGAATCCATTTCACCAACATATCTTTAATATCCTGAAGTTTTGACTTTTGAGGGGGACATGAAAAAATAATATCCCATTAAAGAATCTTTTATTACCAGAACATTATTATGTAAATAATCAGTAATATATAAATACTACCAATTATACATGTATATATGATTATATATGTACATGTGTATATATTACTGATTGTATATGTATATATCCAGTGATATATATATGTATATATATATAAATAATTGGTTGAATATATATTAGCAATTAAAGATATTATTTTATGTGAAAATGAACTTACTTTCGTCTCTTATTTAAAAAAATTTTTTTAGAAGTTTATTTATTTTGAGAGACACAGAGAGCAGAGGCGGGACAGAGAGAGAGAGAATCCCAGGCAGGCTCCGCGCTGTCAGCGTGGAGCCTGATGTGGATCTTGAACTCACAAACTGTGAGATCATGACCTGAGCTGAAACCAAGAGTCAGACACTTAACTGGCTGAGTCACCCAGGCACCCAGCCACCCAGCCTTTTTTTTTTTTTTTTTCAAACTCTATCTTAACTCAAATCTAAATCTCTAAGTGGGTTATATTTGGGCTTCTACTGATAGACCTCATTTCATTGGGACTTCTCAGTAAATACTCATTCTTTGTTTCTTGAGAACTTTTATAACTTGGTTTTCCTGTAATTCCTATAAAACCAGAAATAAAGCTCTGAAAGTTAGAGAATAAATTGAATCAATAGCCTAAGTCTCTGGTGATGTACTCCAAGGAATACTTTTTTTTTTTTTTTTTTATTGGAAGGCATGAGTTTTCTAAAAACAGTTTCTGTGTCTGCATATGTATCTATGCATGTGACATATGGCACTTGTGAATATATAGGGTTACCTTATTACCGTGGGTTACCAGTGGCAACATGTGCAGTGAGCTAAATCCTTCTTGGATTTTAATATTCTGTCTGTAAGTCATATGCTGGAAGATCAGAAGATAATGAAAATGGATTAGTCTGGCACAGATAATATGATTATTTTAATGGTCATTTTATATGTATATGTAATGCAACCAGTGGAAAATATAGCAAAAGGTCAATAAAATATCATATATATATGGCAATTGAAAAGGGAAAAATAAATGAGTGGGCTTAGCTTCTCCCTGTGACCTACTTTCCATTGGGCATGACTTTGGGTTCTCACTCTGTGACAATCAACTGAACAAGGTGTTTTCAGGTTTCTGCAGATAGAAACATAGCAGATGGTAAAGAATAATGGCTGTGAGTGGACAAGAATGGGTCAATTCTCTGTAATGAAAACTTTTAATTTAGGGAAAGTACCCAGCTAGGTTGAGTGTTCCACTTGTTAAGCCATTTTGCATTCTCAAAAGTATTTGCATGGAATATACACATTGTATACCCTGTTTGAGTGGGGAATAGAATCCTTCTGAATGAAGTACAGGACTAAGGATAATATCCTGGAAAAACAGAAATTATTTCTCCTGGCAGTTTGTATGCACATAGCTATCCATTATTCATGAGCTGCCTCTTTAGTTTTGAATGATCAGTGTCTTTGCTGTTCTTTATTCTGCCTTCTGTTTCCACCATGTTGGCATTTCACTGCTCATTAATAATTATGGGAAGTAAAGAGGGAATACATTAATTGATGATTGCATCAATCAATACATGACTTTCTACTGGTATAGAAGTCCTGGTGACATTTTTTAAAAAGGTAGATACTGGGGCACCTGGGTGGCTCAGTCAGTTAAGTGTCCAACTTTGGCTCAGGTCATGATCTCGTGGTCCATGAGTTGGAGCCCACATTGGGTTCTGTGCTGACAGCTCAGAGCCTGGAGCCTGCTTTGGATTCTGTCTGTCTGTCTGTCTCTCTCTCTCTCTCTCTGTCCCTCCCCTGCTCTCTCTCTCTCTCTCACTCTCTCAAAAACAAATAAATATTTTTTTAAAAAATGTAAAAGGTAGATACTGATGGCTAAACTATCAGTGTGAGCTGGGAAGTGAGTTTGTGATTATTTTTCCCCATCAGCAGAGAATATGATGGTCATCTGACTTTCATGAGGCATCATAAATACCCCAAATGAACACTGACAGGAAGTAGAAATCACACATCTTTGAAATTTTTTTTTGAAGAGACATAAGAAATAATTTCAGTAGAGGAAAGATAGAATTGAGAGTTTTCAAATACATGTTTTCTGTCTAGCTCCAGTATCAGGTAAGAGAGGTGGGTAACTGCAGTGTAGTGGCAGGACAGATTTAGATGAGACATCACCTCACCACAATATTTGTCATGAACTGTTCTACATAATCCAAGAAGCTTTCTCAGACAAACACAGAGGCCAATGTGGACCAATAGAACTGTCAGTAGGCTCAGACTCCCTGCCTCACCTTGTCCAATTAAATGGATGTTTTGGGATAAACTGGCTAACCTGGTTTAAGAACATTTGCACATATTCTTTGAGTGCTGTGTGCTTTTGCCCTTGCGAAAGAGCAAAAATCTGTACAAAGCCTACTATGTGTCACTTCATGTGCTAGAAACATAACGATGTAGAAAATACCTGGAGGAGAATAAAGGTAAATAACAAGCAAGCCACATGCCGAGGAAAAGGCCCAGACATTACATGTGAGTGGAATTCAAAAAGAAGGGAGGAGTCACTGAGACCTGGAGCATTCAGACCCTGAAGGGCTTTAGAGGAAGAGAGAGAATTTGAGTTGGGTCTGAAAGGAATGGGAAAAGGAGGGAGCATTCCAGACAAGGAGACCAACAGTCCCAGTGGTGCAGATGTGGGAAAGGATGTGGCATTTTGAGGAAAAAGGGATCCCCCTAGGCTGAGTAGAGTGCTAACGGAAGTGATAGGTAAGAGGGCAGAAGGTCTCGAACACCAGGCTAAGGTGTTGGGCTTTGCCCAAGAGACAGTAGCCTTAAAAACAGTTCTGATTTTGGAGTCTTTTTTTTTTTCTTTTCTTCAAAATCAGCAAAAGATATCCTTTAGGTCAAAGGATGTGGTAGTGGTTCTTTAGAAATGAGTCAATTGACTGGTTGTGACCGTTCCCTGTGCTAGAACTTAAATCAGATCTGCAGAACATCATCTCTGGGTCTGTCAGGCCCAAGGACATAGAGCCAGGAGTCACGCCCTGGTCTGTTACTTCCAGAGCTCAAGCCTAACCACTGCGTTGTACCGAAGTTTGAGTGGAAGGCACTATCCAGGAAGGATTACATTATAGGACAGATGACATTTCATCTTCTTCATTATTATTAATAACCATAGTGATTGTCTTGTTACCTTCCTTGTGGGCTTTATAGTCTTCAACACATTTTCAAGTGCATTCTATCTCTTGATGCTCACAACAGCTCTGGTAAGTAGGCAAGAATTTTAAATTATAAAGTTATTTCTGGGCTCCCAATTATCTGTGCAATTAATCCTGGTTACATATGCAGTACTCTCATTTGTATTGTCGTAAAAATTATAATGAACAGTTTGCCCTTCTTTTTTTTTCCAAAATAGTTTAAAATTCAGGACAGGTTGTTGAAATTCTCTCCAAAAGAGTGGGCTTATTTTAGCATTGCATTTTTTCTCAGATTAAGAACCTCCGTTCCGCATCAAAATAAAAGCTTGGATGCCACGAAGAATCATTTAGAACAAGGCACTACATCTTTAACACTCCTTAATTACAACTGGATAAGGTGACTCACTTGGAAATCCTTGGAGAGTCGGCAGGTGATCTGCTACATGTGTTTATTTATCTAAAACAATTTAGCAATTTTACAACCGAATCAACTCTGGTTTGCCTGTCATGGGGCATTTTCCAGGACTCTTTGATTTGGTCTGCATCAGATTTTCTTTTCCCATCAGCTTATCCTCCAAGCGGTATACTTTTGTTGTTGTTCTTGAGCCAAAAGTTGCCCATACCCCTTGAGTAAATTAGTGATAATGCTGTAAAATACACACTTAAAATTCCAGTCTGCTACGGACTAGCTTCATTGGTATGAAACTCAGACCCTCTCTTATTAAACACTGTTAAATATTCTCTTCATTTTCAAGACAAATATGAACAGAAACACAACCAAACATGTACTGTATTAAAATCATTGATTCACAATATTTAAATTTTCAGCTAGCCTCCAATTAGCAGGCTTTCCAATATTTGAACAGAAGACCATTTTAATGTAATTACAAACACATTTTAGGCATCTAAATTTTTTGCATAATTAGTTCCCTATTAAACTATTTATGTAGCCCTTTTTCCATCAGAAACAGAGAAAGCAGAACAATTTTATTCCTTACTGTTACAATAATTAACTATGCAAGTAGAACAGCATATTAATAGAGTATAATTTGTTTACATTTAAAAGAAAATTGTGTTAGATTAGCATAGCAAAAGACTATTTCCATATCCAGGCAGTAATATGCAGGCCTAATAGCAATTTACAGTGTAGTTAAAGAATATTATTAATAAAGTAATACAGTGTAATTCTGTTTGCCCCACCATATTTCACAATGTCCTTAATTACAGCTAATTCCATCGAGACTAATTTGGGTGTTATTAAGCAGTAGACATAGGAATCTTAAATGCAACCTTCGCTAATAATGAATTTAGAAGTTACCGTAGAACTTGTTCTTGTAAAACATAGGTACAAGATGAGTATTTGTATTTTCTCCCTGGGGTGAAACCTATAAACATACACATATGTAATTGATACCTAAAAACAAACTTTTCTGGATCCAGTCTTTTATTAACCACTCAATGAGAAGTTTATTATATTTAAATACAGTTAAGGTGACATGGGATGGTGCGTGACAATGAGGTAACGACTTCGATGGTGATTCTTTCAGGTGAACGTTTTTACTTATTAATGGCTTGATTTTTTTCATCTGAAGCAATGATTGGTTAATCGGGAGGTTAGTGTTTTTCCCGTAAGGGAAATTAATACTTCCTATTAATACTTCCTATTTCTTAAATACCTGTATTTCACCAGACACTGGGTCCGAGGCTATATTTAAATTATCATCAGTCCTCAAATTAACCCAGTAAGGTAGGTGACGTTTTATCCATTTCCCAGATGAGGAAACAGAGTCGCAGAGAGTTTAAGGGTTTCACTAGATGCCCCACAATTAGGAAAGACTTAATGAAGATTCTGAGCAAGCCATGGTGCAGCTTCAAAGCTCAGACTTTACAGATGTCACGCTGTTTCCTTTTTAGAATATACACCTTTGATCTATTCAAAAGTGAGTCGGGGGGAAAAAAATTGCTAGGCTTTGTTGCCCTTTTTTGTAAGCTTCAGTTTATTTTCCTAGTTATGAATTAAGTATAGGTGTGGAGGCAAATAATAACAAGTCTTTCTGTGACAACTGTGCAGAAATCAATACGGGCAAAAGTATGTGCAGATTGTTCCTTTATTACATTTATTTATCAATACTTTTTTTTCTTTTTTAAAGAAACCGTGGGATGATGAACATGCATAAAATTGCTCTGGCTAGAATTCCAAGTGATATACACTCTGGTCCTGCTTTTTTGCCTCTTTTTGGCTGACTCAAGATTCAGAATTGGTCTTTGAAAAGTAGAGCCCTGCCACTAAGGAGGTTTGAAAATTCTTTGGTGTTTAAAAGGCACAGAACAAGGAGCACCTGGGTGGCTCAGTTGAGCATTTAACTTTGGCTCAGGTCATGATCTCACGGTCCATGGGTTCGAGCCCCACATCAACACTCTGTGCTGACAGCTGGAGCCTGGAGCCTGCTTCAGATTCTGTGTCTCCCTCTCTCTCTCTGCCCCTCCCCTGCTCAGGCTCCATGTCTCCCTCACTCTCTCTCTCAAAAATAAATAAACATTAAAAAAAATTTGTTTAATAAATAAAAGTCACAGAACAATAAAGACTTATTTTTAAGGTCACTAACGGACAAACTTGTGATTCAGCTCTTTGCTCAGACTTTGCTCGACTGTTCTATGACCTGATAGCCTAGTACATTCTGTAAACTAGAATGATGCTACCTCATCATGCATCCTTTAAGGTAATATTAAAATTGGCTTGAGTTTCTTTAGTCTACACAGCTAATAGGCTAGATGGTGAGAAGAAGCTACACTGGGATGAGGCCACTGGGAGCTTAGGTGAGAAGACCAAAGCCCTGGCTCTGCCACTTACTAGCTCTGTGGAATTGGGCAAGTCACAGTCTTCTAGGGCTGCACTAGAACATTCTGCAATGGTGGAAATGCTCCATACCCGTACTATCCAATATGGTACCCATTACCCACACGTGGCTACTGAGCAGTTGATATGTGGCTAGTGAGACCAAGAAACATAATTTTAAATTTTATTTGATTTTAATGCATTTCAATTTAAATAGCCAAATGTAGCTAATACCTAACTTATGAGAGAGTGCATTCTTAAAGCATCAATCACCATACTCATAAAATGATGGTAAAAACAAATATTTCTAATATTTCAGAGTATGGCTGTGGACTTAAATAAGATGATATATATGTAATGTGATTCATAACCTCTTAAGACATCCCTCAAATATGTCATTAATAATAACCATGACAATAACATCAACAACAACAATTATAATACCAGTAATGGTTACTGTTGGATATAACTCACCTAGTAGATCATCTGAAGTTACTGAGCTTGGACTTTATCACTGCCCTCTACTTTTCTCTTTTCCATGGTTGTGTTGATCTGTGATTCCACACTTCCTAGGGGCAGATGGTAATCATTGCAAGCTTAATTATATATACTATGGGGGACCAAAGTAGATAAAAAGCAGGGAGTCCAGAGAATTAGATTCTAATTGTAATTCTGCCATTGACTGACTGTATAATCATGGCTTCCGCTAAAACTCCAGGAGCCAATTTTCTATAAGCTTTGACCAAGGAAGTTCTCTTAATGGTTTATAGGCTCATAAAATGTTAGTGAGTAAAAGGATGTAAGAGATTGTTTTGACCAGTTCCTTTCTTTTTCTAGATGAAGACACTGAAGCCTAGAGCTGGTAAATGACTTGCCCAAGATGGCTTGACTGGTTGCTGGTAGAACCAAACTTAGGTTACAGGTCTTTGTAACTCCATGCTGCCACTGTATGGTAACTCAGGGTGGGGGAGGGGGGAGTCACCGTTTAATGCCGTTGAAGATAGATAGCAAATTGGTGATCATGTATCCCCACAGGACTTAATCACAATTCTATAAAAGCTATATAAACTCTACTGTAATTAGCTTAGCACCATGAGGTAGATTTGTTCATGGAGCACACATTCCATTAACTAGCTGTGCAACTCAGCTTCCACATTTGTAAAAAAAAAAGGGGGGGGGGGTTGGATGAGTCAGTCTCCAAGGTCCCATCCTGCTCTGAAAGTCTGTAATTCTAAGACTCATGCACTGAATTTTTTAAAATTGTAAATGAGTTCCTATTTTACTTACAATGGTGGTTCCTACAAATGTTTCAAGTGCAATAATGTATGCATTTGTGAATCCTGTTATTCTGTCTATAGATAAGATTAGGTATACATAGCGATCTGCAGGATCCTTGTGGTTACTCCATAGTTTCTGGAAGGGCCTGGAAATCCCCAGGTTAGTATTGCTGGTGTAGGGAGGCCTTTTCATTGGGGACTAAGATGGAGTCAATCAATGTTTTATGTTTTTGTATTATCTGACACATTTTTGTCTTTTTAATCAAGTGGGTTGTTAGGGCTGTCACCATTTTACATTTTTTATTAAAAAATTTTGAATAAGTACTATATCTTCAATACAATATTTAGAGTTACAATAGGGTTTGCAATGGAAGGATCCTGTCCCCAGGCCCTGCTATTAGCAATAAGATCACCAGTCATGGCATTTGTCCAGGACTGAGGGGTTTTCTGGGATATGGGACTTTCAGTGTCAGAGCTGGAAAGGCCCTGAGAAACCAAAACAAGTTCATCACCCTAGTTGGTTTCTTGATACACCCAATGACTGATGCCCTGGCACCAACCAACCTTCACAGTTGCCATTGATACGGAATTGCAGTAGGCATAAAGCAATGTGTTTTTAGCATTTTTCTCTAGATGACATCTTGAAATAAATAAAACTCAACATTCAAAAGACAAACATCTGAAGGTCTTAGAATATTTCTTACCATCTAAGTTTTAGAGAAAAAAAAGGGTGGGGGTAAAAACCAGAACAACTTATTCAAGGAAAACAGATTTAAAGTGTAAACCTCCATTGTGCAACTAGTGACCTCTAAAACACTGGGAAGATTTTATTCGCAAGCAGAATAAATTATTCCTTGTTGATGAAACCAGCCTCCTAAAAAAATAAGTCATTGGAGTCATTTAATATTCATTTGTGGGGCGCCTGGGTGGCGCAGTCGGTTAAGCGTCCGACTTCAGCCAGGTCACGATCTCGCGGTCCGGGAGTTCGAGCCCCGCGTCAGGCTCTGGGCTGATGGCTCAGAGCCTGGAGCCTGTTTCCGATTCTGTGTCTCCCTCTCTCTCTGCCCCTCCCCCGTTCATGCTCTGTCTCTCTCTGTCCCAAAAATAAATAAACGTTGAAAAAAAAAAAATTTAATATTCATTTGTGTAAAGACTTGAAAATAGACTGAAACTGACTTCTGCTTCCAGTCGTGGTAAGGGATGGAATGAAGTCAAGATCTGGAGTTGACAGAGTGAAAACCAAGATGATCTAATAGTTCCTTTACACTTTTAATTTTTACGGATTTATGTTTGGGAGTAATGGTAATGCTTTCCATTTCTGAAGGGTGAGCTGTTCATTCCAGGATGTGAATTATGTACATTCATTAAGATTTTCCCCTAAAATGAGTTTTTCCATCTACTTTTTTTTTGAATGCATATTTTATGAATGTATAAGCTGTTGTGGAACATGATGCCTTTCAAACTCTACCTCTTTTTTTTTTATTGAAACTACATAAAATTTTGTTTTTCCTTCTTGTTGAATTTTATATTTCCATCTTATTCAAATCACTGTATATTTATGGAGTAGCTATAATGTCTAAGGCACTATTCAGAGTCCTGGAGGGAATGCCAAAAACAAGTGGGAGACGCTCTGCCCTCAAGGAACTTAAACTTGGTGCAGTGGGATAACAACCCAAATAGCTGGAGGAGTAGCCCACATGGAGCACCTGGGTGGCTCAGTCGTTTGAGCGTGTAACTCTTGATTTCGGCTCAGGTCATGATCTCACTGTTCATGAGATCGAGCCCCATGTCGGGCTCTGCACTGACAGTACAGACCCTGCTTAGGGATCTGTCTCTCCCCTGCCCACCCCACCCATTCACCACTTGCACGCATGAGCACACTCTCTCTTTCTCTCAAAAATAGATAAACATTAAAAAAAAAAGAGCAGGCAACATAAAATAGTTGCCATAAAGAATGCTCAATGAAGAAGAGATATTACATCTAACTGATGAATAGGAACCTTTCTATAAGATGGAAATAGTATTTGGAATGAGTTTTAATAAATAGTCATGAATTTATGTGCAATGGTAAAGTAGTAAACTGTAGGTTTAGAGAATGGTGATAACTATTGTCAGGCTGGAATGTCTAGGGAGGCTCCAAGATAAATTTGAGCTGTAGTGTACAGATCCATGAAAACAATATTGGAGAGCTAGCAATCTAATTCCTTAGGTAATGGGGAATAAGTGCAGATTTCAGAGCAGGGGCATGAGACACTCAGATGTGCCTTTTAACAGGTCACTCTGCCACCAGTTTATAGCATGAATTGAAATGAAAATAAAAAAGAGACAGGAGACAAGGAGACAAGATGAGAAGAGACAAGAGCTTCAAAAAAGGTAGTAAGAACAAGAAAGGAACATACTTAAGAGGAATATGGTTACAGGGAACCAGAGTGGCTTAGTTGGTTGAGTGTCTGATCTTGATTTTGGCTCAGGTCATGATCCCAGGGTCATCAGATTGAACCCCAGGTCAGGCTCTGAACTGAACTTGGAGCCTACTCAAGATTCTCTCTCTCCCTCTCCCTCTGCCCCTCCCCTGATCACACTCTCTCCCTCTTCTTTTCTTTCTCTCAAATTAAAAAAAAAAATAGAGGAACATGGTTAAAAATCTTCATAATTTGAAAGTTATGATTTACAAGAAGTCAAAGTTAATCTAAGTTTGAACCTTGATAAGGGGGAGTCAGTTGGTGCCAAAAAGCAGAGGTAGTTGGGGGAGAAGGACAAAGAGTTGAATTCAAACCCTTGAAAATGATTTCCTTTTGTATTGCTTAATTTTGATACTTTTCTTTACATTTTTTTCTACCTAATGTTATTTCATTTTTAATTTTTAAAAGTTTTTTTGTTTTTTTTTTAAATTCCTAATAGCCTATTGAAGGTAGGATTTTATTGCAACTCCTCCTTCTCTTTGTACTTTGCGGTTCAAAGCAGGGAGTCAACATCTGCATTGTACTCGATTGTACTAATTCGTGGGCTTGTGCTCACTCAATCTTTCTTTTGCTCCATGCAGAATATCAAATTGCTTCTCAGAATGTCAATGGAGTTGTCAGGGGAGAGATAGCAATCAGACGTTTTAATATTATAAAATCATCATTATACTCCGTACTTTGTTCAACAGCAAGGCCAGTTATCCAGTGGTGCTTTGGATTGGGTCAGTATAAGCTTTATTGATACTGGGTTTATCTATTGAGCTATTTGGTGCTGTGAACCCTGGCAAACTAAGCCCAATAGTTCAAATCAAAATGTGGAGATTTCCCAAGACTCTTGGAGCACAAATAATTTTATTTCCTTCATCTTTTAGACTGATAAAACATTCTATCAGTTTGATAGCAAAAGTGTTGTCCCATATAAAGGCAGGGGCTGTTCCCTGACTGCAGCTATTAGGCTGAAATCTTACCGGTCACAAGAGTCACAAGAGACCCACCAGTTCTCATCCTGAGTTAATCAAATTAGGTGTTTATCATTCCTTCCGTCCCTAGCAGGAAATTAAGTTTCACTGAAGCATTTGGGTCACACCTTTAGTATCTAAGAATGATCTCCCTGTAAGATAAGTTTACAGTATTCAGTTGCTTTGGGGCATTGCCTTTTGATTACTTTTTTTTTTTTTTTTTTTTGAGAATGAACATGTTTAAGACAGCTTTAATATTTTACACAGCTGTTCCATTTTTAGGATCAGGCTCAGTGTGGTCACGTGGTAACCCCGGCAAAGTCTCCCCTAATGTCAGAGGAGAATCTGGAAAAAATTGTATGAATGTTTCCTAAAACACAATCAGTTGTGTTTTTTCAAGTGGGTATTGTTTTAACTGTAAAATAGTATCCAGCTCTGACAGGAGTTAAGTAGTAATGGCAGCCTATTCTCAAATGAAAACAACAAGATTCATCTGCCTCCAAAACGATTGCTTTCTACAAATGTGTTTTTCTCATTCACTTTTTCTTTCCTTTTCACCAATTACTTTCCAGCCGTTGCTCCCGTCTAGCTTAGTTCTCGCCTGTCTTTTCTTTCCTGCTGTTGAATATCTGGGGCTCACATCTTTCAGTAGCATATTCCTAAAACAAGTTAGACACTCTTGGTGTGTCCTTGGACACTCAACACATGGAGAAGAGCATTCTACAGTTTCCATGTGACACACACTTGGAATGTTTCAGTCTAAAATTCTGCTATCTCTACTTAGGTAAATAATTTTAGAAGAAATCACAGATTGATTGACGAACTACCACATCACTTGCTCAGCTTTTTTCCAGGTTTATAGTCTTCATCTCACACCTGAACTCCACATGGTTGTCATGGTCATTTGATAAAATTTTGAAAATTGCTCTCCCCTGGCCCCCTCCCAAAAAAAACCTACCAGGAGAGAATATCAATAGCCTGTTCTACCTTTGTCCATGTATTTCCTCTTTTGTTGATCCTATAAGAAGGAAGCTCTGTGAGTGTGTACTTTCCATTTTGGAATTATAACTGAAAACATGATGAAATCATTTCTGTGTTGTGTTAATGCCCGTGCACCCGAGGCTTTTCAGGTTATGAGTCCCCCAGATTTGACAATCATGATCAATTCTAACACCATCCATGTAGAACATTTCTCTGTTTATTTCTTATATTCCTGACTTCCTGGCAGTCATTATAGCAGAGGACCCATAGAAACAGGAGAAATTCCTAAGGGTATGGAAACCTACTACCCTGAGGATTGCTGGGAGGTCCGTACTTCCATTTTTATTTATTTATTTTTTACATTTTGTACTTTTCAGTTCAGTCCAAAGTTGCCTAGTCAAATGTAATCTTTGTGCTTTCAAATAAATTCAAACAGCTTGCTACTGTTTGTCACAATTTTCATTTGGGCCCTTAGAATCTTGCTTTCTTTTTGTAAAAGCCACATTTTACATTCATAAACCATTGCATGTTGCTCATTTAACCCTGTTCCCACGCTCCACTCCAAATGCATTACGGAGTGACCCCGCATGTCAGCACTATAGCATTGTACAGTAAATAGAGTGTTTTGCTTCATAAATCAAGCATAGAACTTATAGCCAACTTCAGCATAAAAAAAGTCACTGAAATAATATAGCCCAGCTGCAGGAGATAGACATTGTATTCATAAAGCTAGCCTTAAATTACTGACATTTAAATCCAGATTTGACAAAGCTAAGACTATTTTGGAGGGTTCTGAGTAATCCTCATGAAATTCCAAATTTCCCTTTTGTTGTTTTGAAGGAGATTCATTTTAAAAAGGAAACGGGGTTAGATTTTGTCCCCTCCATGGTATCTTTGACGGTATCAGAAAGACACACTTGGGTGGCCAGTTCACCTAATTATGCAAGTCACTTTGCAAATCATCTATTTTCGCTTTGGGAAACTGTTTTCTGGGCACAGCTCTCTTATTTTATAGCATCAATAAGCAGTAAAATGCAAAGGTGACTTGGAAAATTCAGGTTTGGATTTCTCCTCCTTATAAAATAAACACGAACATCTCATTGAGGGTGTACAAAGATAAAAACTAATTTTATTTCAAACAGCAATTTGTATGTATCTGTTGGGGGGGAAAAAAAGAAAAGTTTAAAAGCTCTACAATTGGCCAGACTTCCAGCTTTTACTGTTCTCTGTTCATCTCTCTTTATAGGTAGCAAGTTTAGCATTCAAAATTTAAAAATATGCCAGAAGAATGTATATTTACCATATTGTCTCCAAAAGCATGCTTTGAAAATCACCTATACTGGGAACTCCTTGTCAATGGAGCATTGTCAACATACTGGATAGTTTAGCCCACAACCTCTCTAGCCAACACAATGTGCTGAAATAAATTAAAATTATTTTCCCATTAAAATTTAGTCTCCCCACCTCAAAAAAATCTGTCTTTTTTTTAAAGCACAACACTAAATGCTTATAACAAATGTAATGATAATAGTGTAAGAATTACTGAGAGATGGGAAAAGGTAATGTCTGTATTTTATCTTTCATGCAAGTAGATTAAAAGCCATTACCACTCTGTGAAAAGCATTTGTCTGGTAACTATAAAATGAGTTAGACTAGATTTCCAAAAGTTTTAATGTCCTTACTACAGGTAGTGTCTTTGCTCACCTAAGTAGAAGAGTCTAACTGAATTATGTTCTGGCATAAATTGCCTTCTGGAATTCAACTAGTTCTTTTGGGAAGTAGCAGTATCTTCAAATTAACCTCAGTTAACACGAATGGACTAAAAAAATTGTTCAAAAATTTATGTAGTTCAAAAATTGTCAGATTTGTTGAAATGAATAATGTGTTTGGATTTTTGGAAGACCTTTACAAATTTTGAACCTCCTGCAGTTCCATTTGGTGTAAAGAATTATACTATAAACAAGGGGCTCCATCTGTACTTTTGAAATAACTATTCAGTTTTCCATTTCAGTGCTCAGACAAATTGACACGACAAACTGAAAAGCAGAAGTTAGTGTTCAAAGAAGTTCAAGAGTAAACATTTAGTCAATTCGTCTGTCGGATTGAGAGAGATTCAATGTGCAGGAGTCCAGGATTCTGAACGTAGCTTCTAGACTGATGGTGAAAACTCTGCACTTCTTCCCCAATGCCTCAGGTCATGTGCAGGATCTGAGTCTACTCATAGGGTCCTCACTATTTCTGCGTATTTTCTACACATTTTGCTACATTTGTGAATAAGGAAGAGATTTACATTAAAATTTCATTTCACTCACTAACTTTAGTATTTTTCTGGTCCCTTTCACTGATGACTTAGGCCATCTTTCTCTTTTCCTTTGGCCAAGGTGGTAAGAAATCACGTGTCTAGGAAGAGGAGTAAAGTGATAATGTCTGCTGGAAACTTGATAGGGCTCAGCAAGACAAGTTATAGAATTACTTTTAGTCAAATTAGTCAAATTACTTTTCAGTTGAGCTCAGCGGGAAATTACGGATCACCAATACACAAGTTTTTGTGATAGGTGCTCTGTGATCTGCTCTTGGCAGGAGCTGTCATATTTAAACTAAAATTGAAGGTAAATGTAATTGGGGGAGGCGTGGCAATAAATCCATACCCTCCGAGAACATTTGGTGCATGTCATTCTCCGGATCTCAAGTTATTTCCACCCCCCTCCCCCAATACTTTCTATCCGGACTCTTTGTTCAAGGGTCCAAGGATTCATGGCCTGGACCAAGTCACTGTTATTATGCCCGAGGATAACGCATGCTCCAGTCGGATGTGCCTTCTTGGTGTGTTTGCGTGAAACTTTACACGTCCCCACACAAGCCCACTCTCATATCACTTGTCTTTTCTTCTCCTTTGCCATTCTTTACATGTGATTTCTCATTTTTGGCCTAACGTAAAGTTCCCAATGTTGGTGCAACCTGGGCCCACTGTGCTACGCGGTGAGGCTGTGCTCTCCTTGACCTCCTATGGCACACCAGTTCTATATCATTCATTTGGAACACATTATGCAAAGCCCAGCATTGTGGGCTATCTTGTAATCTGTATATTTTTCTCCTCAATGAGATTATGCCTTCTCTGAGAAATTATGATGCCTCTTTGTATTTTCTGACCTTGGTACCTAAGTAGACTTTCAATGGCAAATGGCTAATTTGGAGTGATGGGGCATTGTATGGAAGTCTGCAAAATTAGGATAGTTGATATGGTGTATTCCCATGGCAGTTAATCTGTGCGGACTTGTGTTGGATCAAAATCATCAGGCTTAGGTAAAATAAGACCCCTTTATTTATTTATTTTTAATTTTTTTAATGTTTATTTATTTTTGAGAGAAAGAGACAGAGTGTGAGGGAGAGACGGACACAGAGAGAGGGAGACACAGTATCGGAAGCAGGCTCCAGGCTCTGAGCTGTCAGCACAGAGCCCGACGTGGGGCTTGAACTCATGAACCGTGAGATCATGACCTGAGCAAAATCGGATGCTCAACCGACTGAGCCACCCAGGTGCCCCAGAATAAGACCCCTGTAGCTACTGAAGAATGCAGCGTTAATTTTTCAGATGAAAAGACAACTAAATTTAAACCTCTCTGAAGTATAGAATGCAATGGAAGGCAACTCAAATTCTGATAAAGTTTATTTATTACAGAAATACCATTACATTTCTCAAGTTCTCCCTTTCATGGAGAACATTAGAGTGTGACTACATCATATGCTTTCCAGGCCATTTAGAAAGTCATCACTTTAATAATCCATTTAACAGTTGGATTTTCTTCACCTAATGTCCTAAAACAGGCAAGAAGGAAACTCCGGATGAAGCTAAGGAAAATAAATTAGTGATCATTGAATCCTACCTTTCTGGCATTTAATTCTCTGTGACAGCCTTACAAGGTGAATAGAATTATGTTCATTGTTTGCATGAGAGACCAGAAATTCAGAGATGTTAAATAAATTGTCCAAGATCACATGGACAACTCAAGTCTCTCTGTTTTAGATGTCTCTTGCCCTATTTTACCAGTGTCTCAATAAGAAAGGATCAGCTCTTGGGGCTCCTGGGTGGCTCAGTTGGTTAAGTGCCTGACTTTGGTTCAGGTCATGATCTCATGGTTCATGAGTTTGAGCCCCACATCAGGCTCTGGGCTGACAGTTCAGAGCCTGGAGCCTGCTTTCGATTCTGTGTCTCCCTCTGTCTCTGCCCCTCCCAAGCTTGTGCTCTGTCTGTCTAGCTCTCAAAAATAAAATAAACATAAAAAATTTAAAAAAAAAAGAAAAGGGAGAATCAGCTCTTATGATACCGGTCAATATCGTAATAAAAATCCTCCTTTAATTTTGGTCAGAACATTGCCAGCACTTTTTTCATGTGGTGACATGCCATTTCTACAGATTTGGGAGGTTGGGGTAATTCTGCTTCAAGCAAATCTGGTTTGATTCATCTAGTAGGAGAAACTCCTAAGGCAAGAGGCCTTATTGTCTTCTCCAGTTATGTTTTACTTCTTCTTTTTTTTAGTGTTTGTTTATTTTTGAGAAACAGAGAGACCAAACATGAGTGGGGGAGGGGTAGAGAGAGACACACACACACAGAATCCAAAGCAGGCTCCATGTTCTGAACTGTCAGCACAGAGCCCGACATGGGGCTGAACTCACCAGCCGTGAGGATCATGACTTGAGCCAAAGTCGGATGCATAACTGACAGAGCCACCCAGGTGCCCCTATTTTGCTTCTTGATAAGAGTTTGCCTCTTCTCTGTTCTGAGGAAGCTGAGAGGTTTCCTGTTTCTGTTTGAGGGACCCTAAAGGCATGTAGCCTCAAGGCAAGCATCCTAGAGAGGGTCAGAGTGATCACTAATGAAGAGTTTGCAGGTAGAACTTCAGTAGACAAAACTGGGTCAAAGATACGATTCTGTGGATATTTTACGTTAGACCTACCAGTGGTTATCCATCAGACCACTTATGGATAGCTGTGTTCCTTTGAATTGGCTGGTGGTCACCCTCATGGTTTCTGGTTGTTTTGATGTTTTGTTTTCATAGGTCTCCAGACAGTTGACTCTTTTCTCCACTTCCCTCTCTTTTCTCCTTTCTACAATTGTTACAAAGCAGCTCTAGGTTGCTTTTCATTTTTCATTTGTCAGCTCTGTTGAGGGCCAGTCAACTCTACTAGACTTGCTGTGTTAGTCTCTAAATATGGCTGCCACAACTCCTCCTCTCCCTCTGTGCACATGCCATTCTTCTCATCTAAAGGAAAAACCAAGTTCCCTTCCTCTTAAATCTGGGATGGCCTTGTGACTTGCTTTGGCCAACAGAATGTGGAAGAAGTGATATTGTGCTAGTTTTAAGTCCAGCCTTTAAAGGTCTGGAGCTCCCACTTTCTCTCTAGGAAGCCAATCCCAGGTAAAAAGAGACTACCATGTTGAAAGAAAGCCAAGACTAGCCACGGGAAGATACTTTGTGGGAAGAGAGAAAGACACTCAGCCAGTCCCCAGTTGTTTCAGCAATCATAGCTAAGGCACAAGATGAGTGAGTGAAGGAGCCATCTTGGATCCCACTGTCCCAGCAAATACCATTTAGAGCAGAACAATCACACAGCTTAGCCTAGTCAAGATTACAAAATTGTGAGAAAGAATTTATAAGTGCTGTTTTAATCCACTAAGTTTGGGGTGTTACGCAGCAATAAATAATTAAAACACTTGCTAGTTTCACTAGCCACATCTGAGATGCTCATAGCCACTGCTTTAGACAGCACATATAGGATATTTCGAACATCACAGTTCTGTTGCATCTTAGTTACCTTCACGTTTTTTTGGAGCCTTATGTTACCTATTTGTCAAGAGATGTCAGTCCCAGAAAATTGCCTCAGTGGAGCATAGGGTTTTTGTAAAGCAGTATTAATACAGTAGAGAGCTGCCCTGGCACAGGTGCACATAATTGGGCAATGTGAGGCCATGTCTAATGTCAGGTCAGGATGGTCTACCCTGATTCTCTAGACAATGGGGAGCCATTGGAAGTTTTGAGGAGAGAAATGACCAAAAAGCTCATTTGGAAAGATGAATCTCATGCTAGGTTTTACACAGAAAGAGCCTCGGTCATCTGTCAATCTTATTAGCTATTTGTTTCTCCAGAAATCACTTAGTTTCAACCATTTTCTAGTTCTTCATTTAGAATTTTAACCTACCTTCCTGGGGTTAGGGCAATAGAATCAAACCCATTTTCTACCAATGGAATAATTTGGCCTTGATGATGATAATTCATTGTACCTTGTTCTAAAAGAATTGGCATAAAACACAACAAAAATTGTAATGTAGTTGAAAACATTATAGCTTCTAAAATATTATGGATAATGATACATTATTTACATTCTTCCTAACTATGCCCCCCCCCCAAATACCCATCTTCTAAAAACCTCTTTGCTCTGTACTTCAGTCATTGTTTTTAACATGAGGCAAAATATTCCCTATCTGGCTTGAAATTAACTCACAAACAATATGTTACAATATACACCAAAGTGCATCGTAAAATAATTATATTGAATATTTATAGTTATAACTACAGAAAATTAAATTTGATTAATTCTCCTTTTGTAAAATGATGACATAAATAAGGATAGCAAAAAAATCAGGTTATCCTAATTAAAACTCAATAGAATTCTAGTAGTTTAAAAAGTAGAGTGATTTCAATGTATCTCTTTACTATTTAAAAATAATAGAAGGGATGCCTGGGTGGCTCAGTTGGTTAAGCATCCGACTTTTGGTTTCCACTCAGGTCATGATCTCATAGGTTCATGGGTTTGAGCCTCACATCAGGCTCCGTGATGCCAGTACAGAGCCTGCTTGGGATTCTCTCTCTCTCTCTCTCTCTCTCTCTCTCTCTCTCTCTCTCTCTCTCTTTCCCTCCCTCCCTCTCTCTCTGCCACTCCCCTGCTCATGCTCTCTCTCTCTCTCTCTCAAAATAAATACATAAACTTCCAAAGTAAAATAAAAATAATAGTATAATAAGGGATCCGGAAAGCTTTAAGAATCTTCCCTTGGGAGTTTGCAGATCCAGATCCTGGATTTTGCTTGTCTGAGTTTTGTAGCTTTGGACAGGTTGATCACCTATTGGATGCATCTACAGAAGGGGTCTTGATTCTACCCATCTTTGTAAGCTTTTCCAACTTGGTCCACTGAACAAAAGTTTCTTTTGACTCCAGATATTTCTAAAGTACAAAAATACTCCACAACTCTATTCTTCTTGTTAGGTACTGATTTCTTTCTTCTCAAATGGGACCAAACATTGAGAACTTAATGTGAAGATCAATTAAATATGCTAAGCCATATTTAGCCAATATGCTAAAATCCGCCTCACTGTGGTTAGTTTTGGGTGGTTAAAAGGAAAGAAAAATAGGAAATATCTGCCTTGAAAGAAGTTTTCCTGTCTTTGGCCCCTTGCCCTGCTTTTAAAGTGCTGGAGGCTAGGTAGTTTTGTTTTATTTTGCAAATCGTGACGAGTACCCACGATTGCAGGTATTATATTTATGCAGAGGATCTGCAGAGAATTCTTTCCCACAGAGCTAAGTTTTTGTTCTCTGAAACCTTTGTAGAAGGTTCTCCCTTCTACCATTCTGGCCTTGGGGCTTTTCTTTACATGAACTTATTTTTGCTCTCTCCTTTCCTTCCTCCACACTCAGTTCTTAAAACACAGAGGGATTAAATATCTGTTCTGTTCATGGTACTGCTCTAGGGCTATGAGAAATTAAAAGGTGACTCAGAAGTATCTCTCTCAAAGGGTCTTGGCTGAGGAGTGGAGATTATCTTGTCCTAAAAAGAGAGGAGTCCGAGAATAGCCCTTTAGAGACCTCCCTCAGCTCAATAGACATCCAGCTCAGCTGGATGAACAGGACAGTGGCAAGAGACAGATTAGTTCTCTGCTTGACCATTCTGAACTCCTTATACTTTGTCCTTATTTGCATAGGCATTAGCATTCCTTTTGATTTTGCCACTTTCCCCATTATCCTGTTTCCTCTATGGCTATTAGAAAAACAGTCATCCTTCATTGTTCCTTGATGAAGGTGTATGTTCAACTATGTGTGCAGTGCATAATGTAAGAAATGTCTTTGCTGGAAGTAGTATGCACATAGATTTAAAAACATGAGATTTACAAACAAATAAAACCCAACAAAACCCAAAAAACAAAATAACTTCTCTGTTATCTCCTGTTCTCTACCCATAAGGAGCAATGTTAAGACTCTGATTTGTCAGTGAGTAAACCCAATGACCATGTCTGTGACCAAAAGGATGGTTATGCTTGGCAGCATAGGATGTTTTAATTCTGCCTAAACACTGATAGCATAAGTCTTCTGTGGGTGATATGAGGCCTTCCTTCTGATGGAGGCTCAACCACCTACAACCTCTGTGACCAGCTCTGAGCTGGTGGACTGGATGATTGCTTTTGTTTCTCTCGTCATCAGTCCCTGTGGCTCTTTGTTCTTCATATTTTTCTGCTCAGTCTTTGACAAAGTCATGGCTTTAAGCATACAGGTACTTCATTCTCGTAGATTTTTCCCTGTCTAGTAGGACACTAACAGTCTCTTATGAGGTCTGCAACAGCACGCATGGTTGGATAGTTGGATTGAGCTAAATTATCTCAAGATGGCTATTTTATTTTATCCTTCAGTACCTCTTAGAAGCCTTTTTCAAATAAAGGAAGAATTTCGGTGCTAAACAATCATCATTACTAGATCTCCACCAAGCATTAGAGAGAAAATCCAAAAGGTAGATAAAAGTGAGAGTTGTCAGGAAAGTGCCAGGAAGGGGGACAAAGGCCAAACGACCAGATCGCCCTGAGGCTGGGTGGATGCTGGGATGCAGGATGTGGGTGGGGCACAGCAAGTGTTACCCTAGAAATTTACACAGAGGGGTGGGTGTTCATGCTTTCATTTAGAAACATTTATTTACCACACCTTACATGTCAAGAACTGAGCTACAAGGATGACTAAGACACAACCCTGTTTTCTGCAGACTTCTATCTGATAGGGGAGAGAGATATCCAAATAAGCAGGATCAATGATGTCGAGAGTATACAGATTACTGTGAGGACACAAAAGGAGTCATCAATCTCAGTGAGTAGGTCAGCAAAGCCCTCGGCGAGGAGGGGTTTGAGGTATTGCCTGGATGTGGGCTGAGAGGACATTCCTGGGAAAGCATGGCAGTGGGAAGCAGACACGTATGGCACAGATACTAGGCAGCCCAGAGTCTGTTTCAGCTGGAGTTCGAGGTCGCTTTGGAGTGTGGAGTCACAGAGATTGGGTTGGGGGTATTGATGGGCAGAGGTATTTGTGAAGGACCTTGTTTGGTTGTAGCCAGAGCCAAGGTGAAGCCTCGGAGCCAAGCATCAATCCAGAGGGCAAGAAGGATGGAAAGAAACGGAGCCTCTGCCAGAAATGGCCCAGATACTCCTTAGTCATGTCAAACCTTGTGGCTTTTTCTCAATAACTTCAGTTTTAAATTTCAACAGCAACAAACATTCACAGAGCATTTGCTGGATGTCTGTCGGACTCTGTTCGTAGCTCTTCACAACCAGTAAGGGTTGTGTTTAAACCAACCGTATAGTTAGAAGCTGGGAAGGATTTGAAGGAGACATCATTTTCTAAACTCAAGGACATAGATCTGTATAGGAAGGCAAGAAAACATAAGAAATAACTAGGTAATGATATAAGAACGTATAGGTTCATTGCTGGAGCATTCAAAAAGTAGCAAGGTGGGTGTGGGGTACTTTTCCTCTCCAAGAAGTCTTTGCAACTTAACCTAGCATTACCCGTTAAAACACTGGGCTGTTCTCTGGGGCTTGAAGCAAGATAGAGATTTGCTTAATGAACACATGCGGTCACTAGAGCTAAATACTATTGATTTCATCTCTCCTCTGTAAGCCAGGGAGTTCAAAGATGGATGAAGTCTAGAAACTGATAGAAAATAAATAGTTAACAGTCAAACCCTGGGCCTGCTCTGAACCTTCCGAGGCAGCCAGTAAATTGAACGCAGCAGCGAGAAAACAGAGCCACTTCTGCTCACCCATGGAAACAGTCAAGCTGCCACAATTTGCTCAAGGTGCAAGTAACAGATCAGCCTTTCAGAGGACCCCGTACACGTTGCACATTGCGGTAGTCTCACCTCGGTCGCAGAGCCTCTGCCTCACAGCTGGCTGAAGGAATGAGCTTGCACACCGGAATATTAATGTCAGCATCTTTTATCACATGAGCTGAGGATTTGCAACCATTTGAAAACACCCCCCAACTCTGCTTGTGATTATCTGTAATTTAGAGAAAGGAGCAGAGTTATCATTAAAAAAAAAATCTGTCTATCATCAAACACATTGATGACAGTGCCTGTGTAAAATACACACACACACACACACACACACACACATATGTGTGTGTGTGTATTTTTTTAATGTTTTATTTATAAGCAATCATGACAATGTAAAAGCAAACCAAAACCCCCCAAAACCTCCTGAAGGTTTTTTAGAAAAAGAATGAAAGAATGCTTCCTCACTTCTACCCATCCCCCAAACCCACCTTGCTGTTAATTGAATCATCTAGACAGAGAAATACCATCACATGCCTTTGGATTGTGTGCTATTTTGTATATCACCTAATACCACCATTTATTCCTATCCCCTGGTTCTCCACCTTTCCCTGAGTCTTCCTGCTGGGACTGTTATCCAGTCCTAACAAGTTGGGCAAGATACACCAAATCCCAATGTCAAAGAAATTTCTCTTCATGACTGGCAGATCCTGTCAGGGGCTGCCTCAAAATCAATAGGATTGCTTTATCAATCAATCAATCCCTCTGTCAAAAACCAATGAAATGTTCTCTCTGTCCTCAAGCAGTGACCATTCTGAGCGGTGGGATGTTCACAGCAGACACTCAGTGAAAACAAAATTCCATTCTGTTGAAACTCCTTGCAACATAACTTTTAATACATTTTTTTAAAAAGACCTCAAAATGAAATTCCTATATGACTAGTCTCATGTGAGTAATTTTTTTGAATCAAGATCTTAATCTAGACAAATCATTTCCTTAAATGTTTCAAAAATACAATATTTGGTGCCTATCATGACATGTGTGTTGATTGCATCTGGCCCTAACACCTGCTAAACCTGCTGTTTGTCTTTTTAGGAATCTTGACTTGCTCTTTCCTTTCACTATTGTTGTTCTTGATCTCTTAAAAACTCCCAGTGTTGTGCTCGTAGATGCATATTTTCTTTATAAGATGAGTCAGTGAATTCTATAAGCTGCCTGCAGTTGCACAATGATTATCTAGCAGTGATGTAGTAAATAGCATACAATCTGAGGTTTCATACTGGATTGGCCACTTAGTAGCTGAATCACCTTAGGACATTTACTTACATTTTTTCTGCTTCAGTCTCCTCATCTGTAAAATGGAAATAATGACAATTATCTCCAAAGTGGGTTGTGAGAATCAACTGAAACAATAGGTATAAATTACTCTATAGTCTCTGTCACAAAGTGAGTTCCCAGTAAATGCCAGTCCCTGCCACGTGGATTTCAGGCAATAGTGGTTGATGTGGATTAAAATCAGGGCCTAACCTGGCCAGAGTTTCGTATTTGCTGATGACATTTTCTGGATTAAGGTAAGAATGTGGAAAGAAAAGAGACCAGTTCACATATAGATATATTATTCTAGTATATATTGAATCAGTTAACATATTTGATAATAAAGGGTTTGTTTGTTTGTTTGTTTGTTTTGTCTGAGGAGGATTCTTTTGTAGAAGAAGACAGAGTGGTGGATTGAAGCAGGCACATTATTGTTTGGTTGAAAGTATTACTTTCACCTTCACTCAAAACTTCAGGCCTGGGGGACGGCACATTAAATCGGCGGCTTCAAACCCTGTAAATTCCAGACAGGTAGAGTCATTTGGGGACAATAGATACTTGGAAAGTCTAAATGAAGAGGAGACATCTATTGCTCTTTCCAGGGACAATCACAATATTTCTAAAAGCCTGCCATAAACTCTCATTTACAAAGTCTCGTCAATTTGGGGCTTTTTCCTTGGTGTGAAAGTAAAC
This sequence comes from Lynx canadensis, assembly GCF_007474595.2. Lineage (NCBI taxonomy): Eukaryota > Metazoa > Chordata > Mammalia > Carnivora > Felidae > Lynx > Lynx canadensis. The sequence goes on along the minus strand of NC_044314.2, from coordinate 19,575,142 downwards.
TCTTGTCCTCTCCGCTAAAATACTAAGCAAATCCACAGCAGGCCCACATGGAAAGGTGACATATTTACCATCTTAACAAAACATGTGAGTTTGAAGCAAGGGGAGTTGTATATATTTTCATAAGACAACATACTTGCCATGCTAGCACAGGCAGGGCATTCTTCAGACTGAGTCGCAATTTCCTTTCATTATTTCCGTAATCCCTTCTGGGCAGCACATGGTTAAGCACATTCCAGTTCCTGCAGGATTTTAAAATTTCAGAGCAAGAAAGAAAACAAGTAGCCACGCATATAAAGAAATAGTCTGTAAGTCAGCCTTTCTTCTTCTCCATATAGCATGCTGCTCATCCAATCATCGAAATTATTTGGGATTCACTCGAGGATGGACAACAAAGTTTAATGAGTCCTCCTGTGAATTTGAGAAGGGCATATAGCACTTTGCTGTATTGAATCTCAGGGCTTCTATTATCCCTTGATTTGGACCATAATCAGCCAAAGAGAAATTATTAACACTAGCACTGTAGTCTCTGTAAAATGCAGCTTCTCAAAAAACATTGAATCTTAACAATGTAATTGACAAACATCACTAGAGACGTAAAACTAATGAGCCACGGTGTTTCTAAGAATATACTTCAAAAAATAAAGAGTACCTTATCATTTGGTATGAACATGAACAAATGCCTACAACCAGAGGCAAATGACCTCTCTACTCTCAAGTCTTGCTGTTCTTAGTAAAGTTTCTGTAATTCTTCCCTTTACAAAGATCTTAGACTGTAGGCTTCAGGGACAAATTGTACACCAACCAAGGGATTTGTTATGTTTCTTGCCTCCTCATTCGCTCCATTTAATTTCTTATAGAAATTAACCTTCTCTTCTTTTTTCCGTGTATACTTGTCTTCCCATTAGAGTATTAACTCTTCAGAAGACAACAGGCACTGTCTAAACTCTTTTTGACCTTCATCTAGGGCAGTGACATACTGTGCAAAAAGCAAGCACTCCACAAAATTGATTCTGTTTCCTGTCTTCTCCACCTACATTGGAAATACCTTTATGTTCACTCCTCATTTCTGGAGCCAAACGGAATGTCATCCTGACGTGGGTCTCAAGTGTAGGAGGAAGGTATTTCTGAGAGCGGTGGAGGGTGCTGCTCCCTCCTGTCCCCACCTGGCCTCCAGTGTCCCCAGTAGGACACCTGTGACATCCCAGGATCTTTGAGGGAAAGTCAAAAAGTATAAAGACCAGATATGCGATAGAACACAAAACGTGGTGATGTACAAAATGAGCTACACAAACTGAGAAATTTAAATCGCAGTCTGTTGTTCCATGAAAGTGCAAGAATTGCAAATTTTTCTTCAATATGGGAACTACAAATAGAGAAAAACCCTTTGGACCATCTTGTGGTGAGTCCACCACTACTGCATTAGACCACGTTTCCTTGCTCGTTCCCAGACATTTTACCCATGCTCTGTCTCTGTTTGGGTAGATATTATCATAGTCAATTACAATAATTTTTTAAAAAATTTACTGGTAAAAAGAGTGTCTCCTTTCCGTTTCCTGATTGAGCAGGCAGTGAACAACTTGTGGAAAGATTATTTCAATGAGAGGTGACCACACTTGTAGCAAGAATTGAAAAAAAAAACAAAAACAGGTTTTTTCACTTAATGATTGGATCTCACTGAATTCACCAACTGGAATCAAATATCAGGGAAGTTTTCTTGCTTAGTTTCTTGTTTAATTATTAAACACATTTCACAGAATTGTCGAGCTGGAAGAGAACTCAAGAAGTCTAATAGAGCCCATTGGCCTCAGGGAAAACACTCTGAAACACTGTCCAACAGGACTGTGGATAGACTCCATGGGGACTAAAATGGCAAGAACACAATATTCTTAGCCCAGGCCGTCTCATAGATATCTGTTATTTTCTCCCTTATCTGTGTACATCCCAACCTATTTTAGAGAGAAATTCAATTCATTTGACATGAATTCCTCTTTACAAAGCTTTTTTGGATGTTTCAATACATTTTTGTCTTCCAGATAAAAGAGATCCATCATTTTATAAATCATAGGACCTATTTAGATGTCTTCCTACTAGCTTTCTCTTAAATATGGATACTATCTGTATCTGTACTTGTCTAGCTCATAGTTTTTTGATGTTTTTTTTGTTATGTTTTTTGTTTTTTTGTTTTGTTTTGTTTTTTGGATTGTTCCTTCAATGAGGTTTTAAAAAATATACTGATTTTTAAAATACCACATTTATTCCTGGGGCGCCTGGGTGGCTCAGTTAAGCATCTGAGTCTTGATTTTGGCTCAGGTCATTATCTCATAGTTTGTGGGATCAAGCCCACATTGGGCTCCACGCTGACAGTGTGGAGCCTGCGTGGGATTCTCTCTCCCTCTCTTTGCCCCTTCCCCTTCTTGCATACTCTCTCTCTCTCTCTCTCTTTCTCATGCCACACATTGAAGAAGGTATGGCAAATGGAGAAGAAATATATAATCAGCAAGAATGCCACCATGTCGGTACAATCTCTGCTATTGCTTCAGTATATTTCTTTCCAGTCTTTTCACTGATATGAAATTTTGATTGTGCACAGTTATTACCATAGAAGTTTTTTACTTGCTCTTTTTCAGTCAATATTATGGGAGGATCATTTCCTAGGTTTTGTATAGTCTTTATAATTATCATTTTTGCAATCATATTTCATTGAATGGATCTGTCATTCTTATATTTCAAGACATTTTGGGGGTTGTTCCATATTTTGACTATGGGTCAAAATGACCTATAATGCAATGAATATTTTTGTTTGTATACTTGAGATTATTTTCTTAGAATCAATTTTCTGAAGAGGCTAAAGTATAGAAACACTTGAGAATTTTGATACACATTGCCAAATTTCTTTGCAAAAGAGTAGTGCTAATTCAGAGTACCATCAGAAATGTTTAAAAGTGTCCATTTCTTCTGATCCTCACCATCAATGGGAATTACGCACTTCTAAAAATGTGAATTTAACAGACCAAAACAATGCATCATTAAAAAATAGGTTTATTTCTAGTGGAAAGGGATATTTTTCTTTACATTTCTTCTCCTTTGTAAATTAGCTCTTCCCTTTATTTGCCCATTTATCTGTTGACTACTCATACTGGACTTTTAGAAATATTTGCTTCCAGTTTTTTCAAACCACCAAAAAGGCATGTACTCATTTTCTTTTTTTTTTTTTTATAACTTGAAGGTATCTGTTTTCTCCATCTTCTCTTCTGCCATTTCCCCAAGTTTTAGTTCAACTTAATTGAAAATACTCTGAATGTCAAGAAGCACATTTTTCTTGTCTTTTTTTTTGGTGGTGGGGGGGAGCTGTCCCTCTTTCAGATTTCACTTTGTTGATTTGTTCTCATGTAGCGACTTTGGTTTTTGTCATTCTTCTTCACAATCTTGGCCTGCTGTAGACTATCTGCAGTTCTCATTCACAGGACAGCACCTGCTCAAGTATAGGATCGCCTCCTAATTATTTTACCATGTGCTGCCAATCTAACGTGACCCATCGGGCCAGTTACTGACCCCCAGCATTAGTGGGAAGGCCTATAATGCTGTGATGTATAAAAAATCTTGTCATTTAGCATGTTTTCTCTTCATTCCATGACACATCACCCTGACCAGGGAGACAAGAATCTAATAGGAAGAGCACAGTGATGGTGGATGTGATTTTGTTATTTTGGCCACAGACTTTTCATTCCCAAGGTATAACACTCATGTCTGTTAGCTAAGCTCAGGAAAGAAATAATGAGAAACAGGTGACGGCCTTGAAAGCATCATAGAATCAGTTCCCTGAGCAATTGACTGCTCTCCAGAATGATGCCCTGAGCATGTGCAAGGGAAATTTAAAAGACTATAAATGCAGCAAACCGATCCAAGTCATGTCCAGAGTGAAAGATGTATCACGTTGGGACATAGAATAGCCATTAGGGTGGGCAACAGAACAGGATCTGTGATTTCAAGAACTACAAACCATATCGATGTGAGAGCCTGACAACCTCTTAAGACAGGATTATATTACTCTTCTCTCTCCTGTGGTCCCTCTCTTCAGTCTCCTAAGAAGCAGTCACTGTTTTCTTTTATTTGCCTTAAATGTGTAAGAGACAACAGGGTTGAGGAAAGGGTGTGGGTTTTGTGTCCAAACAGGTCTGTCTGCGTATTCATGGGCAAATGATTTAATCTCTTCAATACTCAAAGTTCTCAATGGTAAAATGGAAACAATAGAAATCTACCTGTCCAAGTTGTTGTGTGTTTTACAGGGAATGTCTTAAAATATCACATTCAGATCTTAGCGAATGGTGGGCTCCAATAAATGGTATTCTGGTTGCTATTGCTGTTTTTATTAATGTACAGGGTTAGCTCTTGAGATGTGACCTTGTCATGCATTGTAAATTACCATGTGGAGAACAGAGCCTGGATTCAAGTGTGTATAAACTGTTAATTCATATTGCAGCGTTTGATTTGAGACAGAGTGGAAAAATATATACATCGTTCCCATATCAGTGCTTTCATTAGGGAAAAATACTTTCTTTTTTATATATTTTCATTGCATTGTATTTTTGCAGGATATTCTACGTTGTCTGTATTAGAAAGGAGAAAGAGGAATTTGCAATATTTCTGATTGTTGACTCCAAATAGCTGACTAGCTATTTGGGGGGGTCAAGAAGGCAGAGTAGGATGTGTTCATTAACTTTTGAACCTCCTTGGAAATCATGACAGTGCTATCAATAATTATTTTTTCACTCACAAAGTGATATATACAGTACTGCTTAGCTACAGGAAACATCTGCTTCCTTAGATATCTACAAACTAGATCTTCCCCAAAGATCAAAATCTTATTACATTAGAAGGTAGATGTGGAGAAGTACTTATGTATGATCAAATTGCCCCTCTTACTAGTTGGGCTAATTTTTTAGATAAATAGAGGGAACCAGGAATATGTCAAGAAAGGAAAGCCATGGATTAATTTATTCGGCCTGGTAACATAGGCCCCCATAAAAAGGGAATCTTCAGGAGTCCCTTGCCATCACCTCTAACGATGTAAAGCACTGACAAGAAATTCTAGTCAACAGTGACTGAAAATGGGTTGGCAATCATAAATTAAAATTAAGGAGTTTAAATATGATATAAAATCATTTAATCTTAATGATTTATGCTGGTTCTCAGAGGCAATTATTTACTAACGCTTATGTTTATTGCTCTTTTGACTTTTTTAATTACGGCAAACCAAAAATTCAATTATACACTCTAGTATATATTTCAAGCAATAGTATTGTAAATAAAAGGAGAACCAATTAATAATGTGCTTAGTCTAGCAAAGCTAAATCAAGGATAATACAAAACATAGGGCAACTTGATCCAGGTTTGGAAGCTGTGGAAAAGATCCCATCTGGTTAAATTGGAAAACCTGAAGGTTGGAAATGATGATTCCTTTTTTTCTTTGTTTTTTTAAAAAATAGAAGTGCTCTTTTAGAAGATAAGTCACTTTTAAGTGACTTTTAGAAGGTAATATAAATTGTAATTTTCTAAGTTTAGAGGCAATTAAAAATATATATCTGGAAGCTACTTATCAATAATCAGGGATGTGATTTTTAGGCCAAAAGTGTAGTTGTGTGGGTTTATCTCTGTATTGTCTCCACTGGCATTTGCTTTTGGAATGATATAGGCTGATCCAGCTGTGTTTTGGGTTCCTTAAACATCTCACACTATTCCTCAAATGTTTGGGGTTTGACAAAACCCCAAATGCATTTGGCCAAGCACGTTTTTCCTTGATTTTTAAACACATGTGGGTTTTATGGGAAATTTAATCCATGTGTTTTTGATTCCTTTACACTTAACTCATCAAAATGTTGTTGTGTAAGGTCTCTTTGATGTCCAAGAAGCTTTTGGAGGTTTTTTTTTTTTTTTTTTTTAAGTGGGACACTTTAATCCTTTTTTCTTAGAAACAGGAAGTTACATGATGCCAAAAAAAAAAAAAAAAACAAAGAAAAAAAACCTTTGACACTAGGATGGTGATATTTGATTGAACATTTTAGAACCTTAGGGTTCAACTTGGCTCAGAATTTGACTGAAATAATTCTCCTGGTCATTAATTTCCCATTAAATTTGTTGCTTCTTGGTGGTTTTTGAATGAGTAACATGGAATATTTTTCTTCAGAAGAAAATACAAAAGTGGTAAAAAATCACAAAAGGTTTTGAAATTAATGGTGACATCTTATAAATAAGGTTGGCATTTTATTATATATATATATATATATATATATGTATATATATATATATATATATATATGTAGAGAGAGAGAGAGAGAGAGAGAGACTAAATAAGCTCTGCAAATGGGGGATAAATTATGCCCTTCCCCCCATGCCACAAAGCAGCCTGGAAAAAAGGTGTCTGAAAGGGAAAACCCACTCAAGGCCCATTGGGAAACACGTGCCTGGGTTTTACTAGCATTTTGTTTAAATGTGTCCCAAAGAAATCAGGAAACTTTCATACAACCACATATAAAGGAGGGGGTTACAGATGAGAAGTGTGTTGACAGAAGAAGGCAGAAGAGTGAATTTTATAATCTGTGAACTGAGGATAATGGTAGTACTTACCTCCTAGAAGAACTGCAAAATTTAAATTAGTTAATACATACAAGGTACTGCACTGGCTCATTGTAGGAGTTCAGCAGGTGTAGCTCATTTTATTGTTTCCATCTGGGTTTGAATTCCAGCTCCAGAGATTACTGCAACCTTGAGCAAGTCCCTCCCCTACTCCACCTCAGTGTTCTTATCTCTCAGAGATACTGTAAACACCATGTCATGTAAACATAGCACCCATCTTCTACACTTTAATACGTGAAATATCATCTGTTTTACAGACGAACAAGCAACTTGCCCAAAGTCACAGAGCTGTGAGTAATAGAGCAAGAATTTGCACTCAGTGCCTCTGACTAAACAGTTTGTGTTCTTTCTACTGCTTTTTTTTTAAGAAGACAGTGAATATAAAAATAGAAACAAAGAACAGGAAAGAAACGGATGGTTTTGTCAAAATTGTCAGGAGCCAATACCTTCATCAAAGAACCAGTATTTCTACTTTCTTTGAGAATTTTCCATCTATAACATAGAAATCTTTCCAGAATCAGGAAATTAAAGCATGTTAAAGCAAAGCAAAGGGTTATATTAATAAAAGACAGTGTTCTGATGACATGATTTCTACTTTCCCAGTTCTGAGCCCAGGCAAACCAGTATGGAAAGCCCATGAAACTTTTCTCTCTGTTCTCTCCTAGGCTATGAAAGCCTACACTTCAGGTTAGATGACAGATGGTAATGCTGGAGGCAGGACGGACAGGTAGACCTTACTATTGGAAAGATCTTGTTCTGTCTCTAGAGTACTATCCTACTGAGGGATTCTGTCTCCTATGACGTCATTAGCTTTACTCCATCCCACAACATCAGCAGAATTAACCTACCAGTCGAAATGGCAAAAAGAATCTTACAAAGCCTGGAGATGATCACATATCGTCAGTGCCTCCCTTACATTGGCCCAAAAGACTGGAATGGTAGTGGCGGATGGACAAATACCTTACAGTGTTGTATATATCATTAGGTAAACTTTGTACATATCAAAGGTAAACTAAACAGAGCAGGAAATACCAACATTTTATATCTCAAGAATAATGGCTAGTTTGAGATCACTCAGATAATTAGTAATGTCAGTTAAGAGAAAATTTTTGCAAACTACAAGATTTTTATTTTGTACTCCACTTTGAGAAACATCTTTTGGGCAAAGCGAGGGGCCTGTATTATATGTGTGGGAAGGAAGGAATGTATGTATATGTTACTTTTTTGCTTATACTTGTACAAATCAGCAGATAAAATGACATTTAGATTGTAGGTTCCATGACCTATAATGTTGAAGAATAACATAATAAATGAATGATTAGCAGTAATAGATATTAGCTTTTCAACTTAATTCTTACTGTTAACATTATTTGCTGTTTACATACTTATTTAAATAACAATTATAATAACATTTATTGAGTCCTTACCATGTACCAGACAATTTACTTAAAATATAAGTTATCTGAAAGGGTCACTCATTCTCTGATTTCTGTGTCATAAACATAGTTTTTCTCTTTCACAAAAGCTGGCCTTCTGAAGACATATTCTGTTCTCCAGATGGTTCTCTGAGATATCTGTGTCTGATTCATCTTTGTGTCCCCAAAGGGCTAAGGAAGTGCCTTACTTGTAGTTGTTGCTTGCTGTAACCAAATCTTACTTTCTTTGATATCACATGAAAACTTCTCTACATTCAAAAAATCTAGCCATAGAGTGTTTTGTAACTCACCATTAGGAGTGTGATGTCCACAGTTTTTAATAAGTCTCTGAGTGGATCAAAACTCCTGGCCACTGTAAGTCATCTGTGGCATTTGTGGGAGGGAACAAGGAAGTCTTCTGATGTCTGTACCCAGGGAAGCCCAAAGCACATCCAGAATGAACACAATGCCCTGAATGATTTGACACTAGACCTTCTCATCATGCTCTCCTTTATACCTCCACAAACAAACCAAGGATACAAGCCCTCTCCTGAAAGTCTTACAGTGATAAACTAAGCTTCAGACAGGGTAAAAGCAAGAATGAGAAGGAAAACTAAGGCAACAGGGGTATTAGTTAACTGTCATGCTTCATGACACAAAAAGTTATTATAACCTAGAGAAGTTATATAGAAGTTATTTTCTTGAATATATTTTGGAATAATTTTAGATAATTTAGATTTTAAATTTTAATCTACTTTTAATTTTAGAATAATGTTAGGAAAATTGCCAAGATAATATAGAGAGTTCCTAGATACTTTCCACCAAGTTTCTCCAAAGCTAAAATATTAACCATGGTACATTTGTCACAACTAAGATATGAACATTAGTATAATACTCTGAACTAAAGACTTTATTTGGATTATACCAGGTTTTCCACTAAAATCCTTTTATTTTCCAGGATCTAATGTTGGAGACCACACGGCATGTAGTCATTTTGTCTTCTAGACTTCTCTAATCTGTGCTAGTTTCTTCCATCTTTCCTCATTTTTCATTACAGTCAACTTTTAAAAGGAGAGAAAGTTCTCTCTCTCTATGGAACCATTGTGTGTGTGTGTGTGTGTGTGTGTGTGTGTGCGCGCGCACGCGCGTGTATGTGTACATGTACACAGAATGGTCAGAGAATGTTCTCTGAAGGTGACAGTTGACCAAAGACCTAAATTTAAAAGATGAGAAGAGTCAAAGAATGAAAAAGTCTTAGGGAAGAGAATTCTAGGTTGAGGGAGTAGCATGGGAAAATGCCCTGGGGCAGGAAGGCAGGAAGAAGTTTGATGTATTCAAGGGGCCATGGAAAGCTAGAATGGTTGCAGTAGAGAGCCAGATCCTGCATGGCTTGGAGGCCATGGTTGTTAAATGCATTATCTTTCCTGGAAGATTTCCTTGGTGTCTTTTGCAACATAAAACATAACTTTCCAAAAATCAGCTCTGGGTGGAATTAAGTTGTGACTGGACATCATTTCTCTGACCATCAAAACCAATCCATGCGGTTCTTGAGAGAGCAGGCAGATACCTGACTATCCTCTGAGATAGCCCGACAATATCTGCTCTTTCTGCTTTTCCATGTGAGGTCCTGGCAGAACAAACTAAAACATGTTGCCAGTATTTCTGAGTATCTAGGTGCTTGCTGTTGGATACTTGCTTCCCCCTGGAAACTGTCACCCTCGCTTAATCTACCCCCACCCCCACTGCTTTGTCAATTAAAGCTATGCAAGATGCCAAATGTGACAACATTAAAATGATGGAGATAATTATTTTGATGGTCTGAAGGAAAGATTGTATCTCTTGTAAGAGGAGAGCAAGAAAAGTATATGTCCTCAGACTGTTTATTTTCTCTCCAAATTCCCTTCCTTGAAGTGGTTTGTGCAATCTCTTGATTTTCTGCTGTTGAGCTGTAGCGTTCATGATCTGAACACCTCTCCAGTCGCTAGACCCTGGCCTTATATATGATATCCAAGAAAAAAGCGTGGTTTGTGAGCAATGCATGTTGCTTCTTCTGCAAAAAGCTGTCATATCTATGAAATTGAAGAGTTTCAAAAGCAATAAGTAAAACTTCAACCACTTCTCTCAATAGAGCTCTTCAAATCTCTGTCATCCACAAAAATAAAGCATATAAATTGAAATTGATTTTTATAAAACCTTCATAAAAATAAATCTAAACATTTGGAAACATCTGCTAGATGGCTCAGGAATTTTATTTTTATCATTTTTGAATGAGTCCAGCTTTGAAGAGCTGCAACCAATTAAATCTGGCACTATACAAAATCAATCAGATGTATAGATATACACAATAGGAAGAGACCATCGTAACCTTGGTTCTCCTCTTGGTCATGTTCGATATCAGCCTTCAACTGTGTAGCATAATAGTTTCGACCAGGGGCTTTGGAGATATGTAGTTGTGGTTTTAAGCTCTGGATCTGCCACCTGTTAGCCCTGCGACCTTGGACAATTTACTGAAACATTTCTAATCTTCAGTTTATAGATCTTCAAAATGGAGATCACAATATTTCTGCTATCGAAGGACTGCGAAGCCTACACGAGGTAATTTGCATTAAGGGTTGAACAACACTTTGCCCATTTTTAATGATCAATACAAGTTAACTATTAACATAATTGTTATTGCTAATAAGATCAAGTATTTATTACCCTTATTATGTGTGATGCAGTATTCTGAGCACTGTAGGGACTCAAGAAAGAATTGAATATGATTTCTTTCTGGAGAACCGGGACCTATTCACATGGAAGGTTAACTATCAACAGAAGCTCCAAGAACAAAAATAAGTGGAATTTGGAAATAAGGTAAATGATTAATCGTCAAAGAAGCACACAGGCAAAAGGAAACCTCTGAAAGTGAAGACGTGCTGTATCCAAAAAGGCCAGGAAGAAAGAAGAAGTGTTTCATTATTATGTTTAGAGATTATGCAGTAGCAATTTATATATTAAAGATTGCATCAAGAGAAAACTTAGTTATTATTAAATGGATAGTTATAGTTAATCAAAGTAAGATATGGATGTGAAAATAATACGGAGATGGTTAACAATAGTTAACTAGATTAATTAATGTCAATTAAGCATCCTGAATTCATTAAAGCCCTTACATAAATCAGAACTTTCCTTTTCATGAGAAATTCTTGTAATGGGTTGGGATGATCTTGTTGGACTTTGATTGCAGCTTTCACTCAGGGACTCTGATCTCGTTGAGCAGTTGCGATAAGGCTAGCTGCATCCAAAATGAGCATGTATCAGTATTGTAACACCTTTAGGTCTATCACCCCTACAAAACCCTTGTCACTTTAGTTTAATTGCAAATTCCCTGGAGAGCCTCCTCTAATGACCCATTTACATTAAAGCTTTTAAATTAGATTTCAATCTTAATTTCACTTGAAATGTTACCCTGGAGTAATCATTCCATTATAAATCATTTTATTTGATTTTATGGAATTGCTCAATTACAAGAGAAGTATTGAAATAAAGTGCAGCTATATTGAGAAAAGCAGAGAGACAAAAGCAGAGTCTGTTTGACTTTGGGAAAATGTTATCAGTCAGGGCAAAACTTAGTCATTTATAAGCCACACAATGTCTTACAGTACTGAACTGTGGTGTATTTTGTACCAGAGATAATTGGAGTACTGTGGCAATTTGAATGGATATCAAGGCTTTAAACTGGGGGAGGAAGCACAGGAGAATGCCAAGACCATTCCAGATCAAGGTAGGCTGCTTCTTTCCCTTCTGGAAAAATTGCTGACCCCCAGAGGCCATCTTTAATGAGTGAGTGGCATTTCAGAAATTACCTTCTTTCAGTATGTGTTCCATTTACACAATGTATGTGTTATTGAGTCTGTTTGGGTTGACAGCTCCTCACCCTTGGTATATTTTATTTAAGCTTCACTCTATACTTGGCAACATTCCTGTGTGCTCAATGTGAAAACTTTTTGACAATGTCTTTTCAACCTAGTTTGGGGTGGGTCAGGATGCTTTTTATTATTAAAAATAAGCCACATTTACTTTCTTTGATTAGCAAATTTTGGGAGATAAGGAAGGAAAGATAGGTAGGGCTTTTATATCGATAAGCAGTACATAAGTCTTAGAATTGGAAGGGACCCTAGATACAAATGACTCAACCTCCAGATTCTACAAAAGGGGCACTGAAGCTCTGAATTTAGTGACTTGCTTCAGTTGGGCCCAGTGGGAATTCTAGTTATGGACAGAACAGGAGGTAGCAACTGAGAACTTCAGCATATTTCCTCTCCATAATTCACGCTCTAGAAATACAGATTTCTTAAAAAAAAAAATCCAAAGGGGTTGATTTACATTCTCTGTAAAGAAATGAGATGGTGCTTATAAACACCAACTACAAACAACAACAAAACAAAAACCACCAACTACTTGTCAGTCATTGACATAGGACACAGATTCCATCACTGGCAATTTTTTCTAGAAATTTCTTTATGGCTTAGTACCTGGTCAATTTTATAAATGTGTTACACATACTTTAAAAAATGTTGATTTTCTATTTGTTGACTGCAGATTTCCACATATTCATCAATTTCATTCATTCATTCATTCATTCATTCTGAAAGTATTTAGTATCTATTACATATCAAGAAATCTTCTAGGCAACAGGGATGCAAAAGTGAGTGAGAAAGAAAATTCCATGACTGCTATTAGCTTGTTAATCATTACTAAAACTTTCTACAGTGTTAATAATTTTTGGTCTGTTTGAGAACTCAGTTTCTGAAGGATAGGTGTTGAAATATCCTATTATGATTGTAGAGATACTGTCTTTGGAATTCTATCAGAATTTTTGCATTAATTTTTTAGGCTTAGGTTTTAAGTGAAGACAAACATGATTGTTGTAGCTAATCAGCAAAATGTACCTTTTATTTTTAGGAGTGCCTCAGTGTTGGTGCTTTTTGTGCCATAATTACATCGTGTCTGATATCAATATTTTTAGAGCAGTTGTCTTTTGAGTTGTGTGAAATATCTCTTAATCATATTTTATATTTAAATTTTGTGTTCTTTTATTTGTAAAAGTATTTCTTTTAAACAACACGCAGCTATTTTTGTTTGTTTTATATTTTAATTCAAACTCATAAACACAGCAATTCATCAGTCTCATTTTTTTCCTGGTAACCCCCATATTTTACATACCTATTTTCCTTCTCTAATCTGTGTTTAGTTCTCTTTAGACAGATATTGTCTAGAGAGTTCTCTTTTTTTGCTATTTATTGTTGTATGCCATATTGACTTCTAAATTTATTCCCTTGTTTTGTGGACCTCTCTCTTCTAGTAGCTTCTTACAACAGTCATGTAAGGGGTAAACTATTTGATACTTTATAGATTTGGAAATACCTTTATTTTGACTTCATGTTGGATTGATTGGTTGGGTATAGAAATCATTTTCCCTTGGAAGTTTGAATTGTTCCACTATCTCTAGCTTCCAGTATTATTCCTGAAAATCAGATGCCATCTGACTCCTAATTCTTTGTATTCAACATCTTTTTTAGAAGATATTAGTATTGTGAAGTATCTTGGCACATGTCATTGCCTTTTTATTCTATCCTTGGACTTTATCCATTTTATTGATAGTTTATGTCTTCACTATCCCATTTAAATTTTCAAAGCTTTTCCATGTTTTCTCTTCCTTTTTGAAATATATCCTATTATTGTTTCATGTCTACATTGTCTTCTTTTTATCAAATACGCGAGCAATAGCTTGTTGGTGTTTTCTTCTGCTTCCTCTACTGTTTTCCTCCAAGTTCCTCTTTCCTCTTTGTTTTGGGTCCTTTCATGTTGCCAGCCATCTTCACAGTTCCAGTGGTGTTTGGCTATCATTTCGTGTAAGTGATAGAGTTCATGGTAGTGTGATTTGAGGGTAGACTAGCTTTTTTGTTGGAGGATAACCAACAGAGGTATTTTTCCCCTCTGAGGCTTTTCAGCTTCTCAGAAGAATCTTCCAGTCTCCTACCTGGTAGCTAAGGTTCAGGAGAAAGGGGGGGTGGGCAGGCAGGAGGAGCGAGGTGTGGGCACCTTCCTTTCAGTTCACTCAATGATTCACTGCCCTCTACTGAGCCTTGGGTCTCTAAGCCTAAAGTCTTCCAACTTAGTTTCCCCATCCCCCAAAATGAATAAATCCATAATGTGGCAATGGAGTCATTGTCTGGCTTGGGGAAGGGAGTGTTGGATATACAAATTTTTATCCAATCCACCTATTTTTTGGCCTTTCCACATTCCTGTTCTACCACATTCCACCAAATCAGGTATTTATGTTTCTTGACACCTTCTAGGTTTCTATCCAACAAATGCACTCATTTTGTGTATTATCACACACTTTTGCATTTATATTGTCATTTTCTCCTCTGTGCTGTCCATTATCACCATATTAGCTGCTTTCTGTCTTCTAACATTTGGTAACACATCTTATTCTCTTTTGGATCTTCTCCTGTTCAACTTGCCTTTAAGGGTTTATATACTTTATTTTGAAGAAATTTTGGGAACGACTGACACTAAATGCCCATGTTCATTAATCACTTGCCTATGTTTTAAAATTTACTTTTTAAAAAAAGTTTATTTAATTATTTTGAGAGAGAGAAAGCCCCAAGCAGACTCCATGCTGTCAGCATGGAACCTGACCCAGGGCTTGATCCCACAAATCATGAGATCATGACCTAAGAAATCAAGAGTCGGACTCTTAACCAACTGAGCCACCCAGGCACCCCAACAGTTTACTTTTATTGTTGCTAAAGACTTAGTCATAATTTCTATGAGTTGGGGAGGATGGTGTTTGTGTGAGTATGTATGTGCGCTGGGAGGAGGTTAGGGTGTATCAATCCAGTTTGGCATACTTATTCTTTATATTTATTTCTTATTAAAACCTTCACAGTAGATATTATATCTCTGTTTCACCGATAGGGACACTGAAACTCAGAGGTAATATGTCACTAATTCAAGACCGCAAAATCATTGTCAAGTGGCAAGGTCAATATCTGACTCCAAAGCAAATGCATAATATAAACTGTATTTATGGTTAACGATTAACGATTTAAGAAGACAACAAGTGTGTCTATTAATAATAAATTAGTTGTATCTAATTTGTGAAGTATCACTGATTTGTGAAGTGTCATTGTCACTGTTTATAGTTAGACTCCCCTTTCTACCATCTATTAGATTCCCACCACGGGTACTAAGATTTTTATAGCAATAAATTTTGCCTTCTTGAATACCAAAACAACCATACATTATAGAAAGTAGGGACACTTAAATATGATCTAATTACTGTGGCAGGGCTCCATAATCAATCTACATAATTAACAATTAGATATATCTGATGGAGTCATGTGGCAGTTTGATAAAGAAGTATGGTTCAAACTAGTTCAGGGAACCACTTCCAGCCCATACTTCTTCATGAAGATAACCAGTAATCTTTGGATACTCACATTTTTCATATGGTCTTTATACTCACCCCTTTCCTCTTATCCTCTGTTCTCTCTCCTGCCTTTTGCATACACCCCACACCCCCTCTTTTTATTTGATAATTCCTCAAGAACTGTGGTCAGTAGAGACAAGTAGGAGCAAATAATTCAGAAACATTTGGGTCATTGTAAGAACTTAACCATAAATTCTGTGCCTAGATTGCAAATACACATTTTCTGAGTGAATGAGTAAGTGAATGGGTAATTTTATATTCATTGGCACACTTCATGATGCACACAACATGACCTATAGCTTCTGTGGAATGTGAATAATCTAAATGGTGGTTTATTTTATTACATCCCTATCTTTTCTCAAATATCTTCACCTCTTAAAGATTACCTATTGACCCCAGTGATAAACGTATATATTAATTAAAAACAAGTGAATAAAAATACTATATTTTGAGTTGGTCAAGCCATCAGCTGCTATAAATACATCAGCTGAGAAGATATTATGAAAATAGAGAATGGTGGGGCCTGTGGGAAACTATCACAGGATCAAACATTGAAATACTTACCAAGGGTAAATATGTATAAAGTACATGACATGTGCCTGTAAGGAAGACTTCAGCAAACCAATTTCAACATATGTGACTATGTGTGTGTGTGGTGAGGGTGGTTTCCTCACACCACCAAGCAATTTTTCCAATCCCAGCTGGGTGTGTTACAATTCAACTCAATCTGACCCTATCTCCTCAGCGTCAGATTCCACAGGTTAAGGCTCAGTCCCACAAGACTGTCCTCTTCTTCAGATGCAGATCTCAAGTCCAGGTTGTTACCTGTGCTTCTGATTCAATGGTTATAAATTAGAGGTTCCCGTAACACCCTCCTTGTGTTTGATTAATTTGCCAGAGGGAGGATTGCAGAAATTAGGAAACTGATTTACTCACTAGATGATTAGTTTATTACAAAGGATACTAAAGTACAAATCACTAGCCAGATGAAGAGATACATAGGTCCTGAGCAAAGGAGCTATTATTCCATGGAGTTTGGGGCCTGGCATGGTGGTATATGGAAGTATTCTGCTTCTCCAACCAGGAAGCTCTCTCAACCCCCTCTTTTTTTATGGAAGCTTCATTTCACAGACATGATTAATTGACTTTGGTCATTGGTGATTGAACCAGCCTTTGGCCCTCTCCCCTACCAGGAAATCAGAGGGTGGGATGGAAAGTTTCAACCACCTATTCATGTGATGTTTCTGTGGCAACCAGTCTCTATTCTTAGGTGTTTCCAAAGAGTCACCTCATTAACGTAACCCTAGTTGCGATGGAAGGAGGCTTGTTATGAATAGCAAGACACCCATTTTACCATTATAGCTTTGAAGAGATTTAAGGAACTCAGCACCAGAGGCCAAATTACAGCAAAAGACGCTCCCATTGCTCTTATCACTCAGAAAATTTCATGAGCTGTAGGAACTCTATGCCAAAAATGGGGATGAAGACCAAGTATATATATTATTTCTTATAATAAATAAAAATATCACAGCCTAGTATGAGTGGTGCTGCTGAATGTTGACCTATAGGAATGTAAGCTCAAGGTTGCCAAATATGCTCTTCTGAAATAAACCAGAAATTTGGGCATTTTGGTCAATTGTTTCAATTTTTTAAGGCTGAAAAATTCATGACTTAGATAGGCTCCAGAAGACCAGAGAATCAGTGCTATGATCTGAATGTTTGTGCCCTGCCACCCTCAATTCATACACCGAAATCCTAACCCCTAAGGTGATGTTATTAGGAGGTGGAGCCTTTGGGTAGGTCTTCGGGACAGAAACCTCATTATGGGATAACTGCCTTCATAAAAGGGGCCAGGGACAGGCTCACCTGCTCCTTCCACCATTGAGCAGACACAGCAATAAGTCAGTGGTCTCAAGCCAGAAAAGGGTCTTCACCAGATCCTGGCCATGTAGGCCCCCTGATCTTGAACTTCCTGTTTTCAGAACTGTGAGAAATAAATTTCTGTTGTTTATAAGCTGCCTAATCTATGATGTTTTGTTACAGCAGCCTGAACAGATTAAAACAGTCAGTCTTAGAGATTATGCAGTTAACAACAATACCCAAAATATACTGCAGAGCTAGCCTAGTAAAGAGCCTACAATAGCCACAATTGGGCACAGACACTCAAACTCACACCACCCATCCTAACTACTAGACAGAAACTTCTGCCACTGCTGTTGTCACCCCAGTCAGACAGGATTCCTTTTAGTGCCTACTGCAGAAGTGAAGTTACACTTTAGTGTGGCTGACTGGGAGAACCCATACGGTTGCTTTAAGGAAGCCTGGGGAAAAGAGTATCAGTTTTTTCCCTTAGAGAGAAAAGGACTTACAAGACAGGAATAAAGAAAGAAGGAAAGGAAGAAAATGAAGGAAAGGAAGGAAGGAAGGAAGGCAGGCAGGCAGGCAGGCTGGGGGGGGGGGGGAGGATGGAAGGAAGGAAGGGAGGGAAAGAAAGGGAAGAGAAGGGAAGGAAAGGAGAAAGAGAAAGAAGGAAGGAAAGGAAGAAAAGGAAGGAAAGGAAAGGAAGGAAGGAAGGAAGGAAGGAAGGCAGGCAGGCTAGTGAGGGGGGGAAGGATGGAAGGAAGGGAAAGAAAGGAAAGGAAAGGGAAGGGATTGAAAGGAAAGGAAAGGAGAAAGAGAAAGAAGGAAGGAAAGGAAGAAAAGGAAGGAAAGGAAAGGAAGGAAGGGGGGGTAGGGAGGGGAGGAAGGATAAAAGGAAGGGAAAGAAAGGAAAGGGAAGGAAAGGAAAGGAAAGGAAAGGAAAGGAAAGGAAAGGAAAGGAAAGGAAAGGAAAGGAAAAAGAGAAAGAGGGAAAGAGAGAAAGAAAGAGAAGGAGAAAGAAGGAAGGAGTGAACAACA
Organism: Lynx canadensis; assembly: GCF_007474595.2. Lineage (NCBI taxonomy): Eukaryota > Metazoa > Chordata > Mammalia > Carnivora > Felidae > Lynx > Lynx canadensis. Next base: position 19,556,716 of record NC_044314.2, on the reverse strand, counting down.
ATAGGAGTATTCAAAAGAAATAGGTGACCAAAAAGCATGATGAATTTCCACTAAAACAATCAATTAAAAATTTAAAAGATAAACACTATGCTGGCCATCAAAACATGACTTAGTGTGAATTTGCTTATCAATCACTAGTTTTTGGCCTCTGGTCTAGTAGGATATTTCACTACATATATAAAAGTAGAGTGATACTATTAAAACAAGGAAAAATGATTGAGACAGCGAGTCTGCTCTTCAGAACAGAAAGGCAGAAAATAGACTCCCACAGCTCAATGCTCACTCTGTGCTCACTCTGTGACCCACCAGTGGCTAAAGTCATTTTTAATCTACTCAGATCTTCCAGCAGCATCATATACAACATCATAACTTGTCATATACGTGTTATGTAGTCGTATAACAAAACTGTACTTGAAGATGAATGGAATAATAACTAAAATTTCTAAAAGATGTTGGTTATATCTTAGAAAAGTTTTGCTTGGGCAGAAAGCAAAGATGGAATTAGTAAACTCTTAGACTCAAAACATCCCTCTCATATTCAATGCCATATCCTTTCTTCCATCTCTCCTTGACTTTCACCAGTTGAGTTTTGAGCCCCACCCTTGCTCCATAGGAATCCTGAATACCCTTCTAGAAACCAAGTCCTTTTTAAGAGATCCTCTTTTGAAGTTATTGCCCAGTAAATGTAAGTTGTCTCCATATTTATAATTTCTACACTATAAAATTACTGCCAGGAAATAAATGTGTTGCCATCTTGTACTTGTTTACATTATATTACTGAAACATTTTTGAGACTATCATTTCATTATTCTGGTATGATAAGTTGAGCTTCCCATCTTGTGGTTGAATTAGTCCTATGTTTACCCAGGAGGAAATTGAGAGTTGTCTGTCTTTCAGAATTGAAGGCTTCCTCTGTGTTTCAGACATTACTCTCATGTTTAGGAAGTCAATGGATTTTGAAAGGAGAGCCTGATGTCATCATTATGAAGTTCCTTGGCCTTAAGACAAAATACATATTAGAACCACTGAATAACTCTAATGGTGGATTGCTTTTGAAGGTAGTTCTGGATACATTTTGACTTTTCTCTAGCCCATGGTATTTTATTCTATTCAAAATTCAAAATTCAAATGGGGAGAAAGGATGATCTATAAATTATTGTGAATTATTGTGGCAATGGCAATTGGGATTAGCTTAGAGTGCGACATTTCTTCAGCTTTCAATGCATACCGCCCCTTGGTCTGATTTTTTTTCACCCATTAATAAATTATTAGTTAAAAGTTTTGGAGTCTGTCCCTTAATCTTGGTGTCTTCCTCTTGATAAGAGGCCAAGAACATCCTGTTATACTCACTCCCTTCCCCAATAGAATTGCTGGCTATGTACAACATAGGAAATATACAAATAATTATAGCTATTACTATAGCCATATGTATATTATATATAGCTACATATGTGGCTAATAATACCTATTACTCAAGTTACTACTTTAGATTTCCAAGCTCAAAAGGTTACCATTTTTCTGCTTATGGGCTAGAAGGGAAGCAGAGCACAAGAAATAAGAGTATATGAAGTACGGAGCAACCACTTAGTTTAGCCAATGATTTTGCAAGGTTGGAGAGCTGATAGCTACAAGTCTCCCAATGTCACCCCATAGTAGAAGTGAGGTCTGTTGTGTCAAGAACACATGACTAGAGAAAGAACAGCAAGCTGATAATTAATTTCGCCCCAATTGCCACCTTTACTTCTTTTTAGAAGTTGAGTTCTTTGGGAGCCTAGCTGGAGAAGACCTATCTCAGCGTCTTTGCAGCTATGTGTGTTCATGAGACTAAAATCATTGGGTATGAGTGCAAGAGAGTTGTCCAGCTTCTGGGTTGAATTGATAAAAGGAATCAGCTTGCTCTCTCTTTCCTCTTGCCATGAGCAAGAAAGGGTACTAATGAGCTGGCTTGACTCATACACATGTAGACATCAGTCTAGACAGTAAAGCAACTAGATAGAAGTGGTCTAGGTGCCTGATGACTTCATGGAGCAGAGCTGCCATAGCAGTCTTAGGCCACCTTTTTCTTTACTACTCAGAGAGAGAGAGAAATGAATGTCTATCTTACTTATATTTTTAAAGTTTTCTGTCATGTTTGAATTAGTTATAGGAGCTTAGTGTATAGCCTAATTAATATGGCATGGAATTTGAAAAACATTCTTTGCTTACATTCCACTACTTCTACAATTACTGAAAGACTGGATACAACAGTGGAAAGATCATGACATATTAGTTAGACACATATGGGTTTGAATCCAAGTCCTACAACTTTTTGAGCTGAATGATCTTGAACATGTTATTTGGTGTTCTTAAGCCTTAATTCTTTATTTTTGAAGAGGGAATTTTAGTATCTATCTTATAGGGCTCCTATATGAGACATTCAATAATATCTTTAAACTTTGTGCCAAGTTGGTATGTAATATGTTACAACTGTTATGCTTGAATTATTGATTGAAATTGCTCCTTAACATGATAATGGTATAATGGTTACATTTTATTAAGAGTCCTTATTATTTAATGACATATACTAGAATGCTTATAGACAAAATTAAAATATAAAAATAAAAAACAACTAAGGATTTGTCATAATTGATTGCTTAGCTTCCACTGCCTGTCTCAGCCAGGCTTACCTTTTGCTAGCTTTTAGATTTAGCTTCCTAAAAACTTGCTTTTTAATTTTGTAAAATTGTTTTATTATTATGGAGTTCTGAGACTTCTTCATAGATTCTAGATAAATGTCTACTATCAGATATGAGATTTGCAAATATTTTCCCCAGTATGTGGCTCGTCTTTTCATTCTATTAACAGTATCATTCAAAGAACAGGTGTTCTTAGTTTTGATAAAGTCCAATTTATCATTTTTTGCTTTTATGTATTGAAATTTTGGTGTGTGTATATAAAAATTGAAGTATCTTTGCACCTTTGCCAAAAATTAATTGCCAGCAAATATGTGGGTCTATTTCTGGACTCTCTATTCTGTTTCACCGATCAACTTATGTATAATTATGCCAATTCTACCCTGTCTTGAAAACAGTAGGTTTATAAATATGTCTTGAGATGAGATAGTGTAAGTCCTCCAAATTTGTTCTCCTTTTTAAAAGTCATTTTGCCTATTTTAGGCCTTTTACATTTCCATATAGATTATAGAATCAGCTTTTTCAATTCCTACAAAAAAAGTCTGGATTTGAATTTTTTTTGGATTGTATTGAATCTATATATCAACTTGGGGAGAATTGAAATCAACACAATATTAAGTCTTTAGATCCATGGCAATAGTATCTGTCTCCATTTATTTAGATTTTCTTTTATTTCTCTCAAATTGTTTGGTAGTTTTAGTGTACAAATCTTACACATCACTTGTCAGATTTACCCCTAAGTATTTCAGGTGTTTTGATTCCATTATATATTTTTAAAATTTCAATTTCTGATTTTTCATTGCTAGTATACAGAGATGCAGTTAATTTTGTATATGTGTCTTGTTGTCTGCAACCTTGCTAGACTCATGTATTAAATCTAGTAGTTTTTTTTTTCTTTTTTTTAATTAAAACATTTTTTTTTACATTTATTTATTTTTGATAGAGACAGAGCACAAGTCGGGGAGGAGCAGAGAGAGAAGGAGACACAGAATCTGAAGCAGGCTCCAGGCTTCGAGCTGTCAGCACAGAGCCCGACATGGGGCTCGAACTCACAAATTGTGAGATCATGACCTGAGCTAAAGTCGAACGCTTAACCAACTGAGCCACCCAAATGCCTTTTTTTTCTTTTTTTAACATTTACTTATTTTTGAGACACAGAGAGAGACAGAGCATGAGTGGGGGAAGGGCAGAGAGCGAGGTAGACACAGAATGTGAAGCAGGCTCCAGGCTCTGAGTTGTCAGCACAGAGCCCAACACGGGGCTCGAGCCCATGAACTGTGAGCTCATGACCTGATGTGAGGTTGGACACTCAACCGACTGAGCCACCCTGGAGCCCCTCTTTTTCTTTTTTAATGTTTATTCATTTTTGAGAGAGAGAGAGAGAGAGCGTGAGCGGGTGAGGAGCAGAGAGGGAGGGAGACACAGAATCTGAAGCAGGCTCCAGGCTCTGAGCTGTCAGCACAGAGCCCCACGAGGGGTCAGACTCACAAACTGCAAGATCATGACCTGAGCTGAAGTCGGAAACCTAACTGCCTGAGCTACCCAGGTGCCCCAAATCTAGTAGTTTTCTTATAGATTCTATAGGAGTTTCTGCACAGTGGTCACATCATCTGTGAATAAAGATAGTTTTATTTCTCTCTTTGCAAACAATTTCTCATTTCTTTTCCTTACCTCATTGTGCTGAGTAGGCCTCAACACAGTATAATGTTGACTAGAAGTGGTAAGAGATCTTTGATATATTCCTGATCTTTGCGGAAAGCATTCAACCATTCAACATTAACCATATTTTTAGCCATAGTTTTTTTGTAGATACCCTCTATTAGGTTGAGAAAATTCACTACTACTGCTAATTTGCTGAGAGGTTTAATGAGGAATGGATACTGGATTTTGTTGAACACTACCAAGAAACATTAAAAGAAGAGTTTTTTTTTTAAACAAAACATTTTTTTTCCTATAGAAAAACTCAATGTCAAAAATACACTAATTTTCATACGTTATTCTGTATATTTACCTCAATCTCAATAAATATATAAGCAGGATTTATTTTAGAACTATAGGTAGCAAACTCAAGTTTATATGAAAAAATGAATTGTCGAGAATAGCCAGGAAAATTTTGGGGGAAAAAAAGAGTAATTAAGGGAAACTAGGTACAATGTACAATAATGAATTACAATTAAACCGGTGTGATACTGGCACATGAATAACAGTGAAGCTCTCTTGTGGGAAAAGAAACATCTTAAACTGCTAGTGGGAGTATAAATGCCTGCAGCGTTCATGGATGGCAATATAGCAAAATCAGTCAACATTTTAAAAGCATGTACCCAGTGATCAAGCAACTCTACTTCTAGAGGTTTATTTTATAGGTTCACTTCCACAGCTATGAAATAATTTATAATCAAGAATATTCACTATAGTATTTTTTATAGGGATTAGTTAGAAGCAGTGTGAATTACAATGATGGGGAACAGGTGTTAAAAGATAAACTAAGACATATTTAAAAATTGAGGAGTGTATCTCAACAAAACTCAATTCGAATAGGGCAATGTCAAACCAAAAGTGGTTATAAGCCCTCTGACAACAGGAGCTGGGGAAGATTTTATAAAGAAAAGGCAGAAGCAAAGTATGAAAAAATTTTTTAAGTTTATTTATTTATTTTGAGAAGGGTGGAGAGGGGCAGAGAATGAGGGAGAATCTCAAATAGGCTCAGGCTGTCCACGCAGAGCCCATATGGGGTTCATACTCATGAAACTATGAGATCATCATGTGATCCTGAGCCGAAATCCAAGAGTCAGATACTTAACCGACTGAGCCAACCAGGCACCCCAGAGTAAGGAAATTCTTGATTGGCCATAGCTTAAAGCCTAGTTGGCTGTTTGTGATCAGTTGTACTTAGTTTCAATTTTGTAATCTTGAGGCTTCTACAGGCTTAGATTTGGGTTTGCTTAGGTAAACCACCATGGCATTAGAGCAACTTCAGTGTAAGGGTCTCTTTGTTTAATTAATTTAATTGATTAAATAAATTATGGTAATTACATGCAATGGAACTCTATCTAAACAGCTACTAAAAATGAGTTTAGGGGCGCCTCAGTCGGTGGGGTGTCCTACTTTGGTTCAAGTTATGATCTTACATTGTGAGTTTGAGCCAAGCGTTGGGTTCTGTGCTGACAGCTCAGAGCCTGGAGCCTGCTTCGGATTCTGTGTCTCCCTCTCTCTCTGCCCCTCCCCCGCTCACACTCTGTCTCTCTCCATCTCTCAAAAATGAATAAACGTTAAAAATTTTTTTTAAATGAGCTTATCCCATGTGTATGCTATAGTTAAGAAACATTGTCAAATGAAAATAAAATAAGGCACAGGCAGCATGTATGGTATGCTGTCATTTGTGAAACACAAAAGAATATGTATGCTTACATACTTATATGTGTGCAGATTATCCCCGGAAGAGTATAGAAGAAAAGAGAGAATAGTTGTTACAATGGCTGATGGACTTCAGCCAGATATTAACTTATCACCGAACACTTGTGTGCTTCTCAACGTCGTGTCCATATGTATACATTTTCTAGGTAAATGAAAGAAAATCATTGTTTCAATTCATAGGCTAAAGAGTAATGTTTACATTAGGCTAAATTGTATTGCTCCTCGTTTATTGTGTGCCCCAGAATATCAGAAAACTATGTGTTGCTGTTGTATTGATTGGTTTTCAGTATAAATTATTATCTCATGCTCTATCTGGGATGCATATATTGACCTTCGCTTCTCCAAAGGGCATCTGAACTCCTGCCCTCTCCCATGACTTCAACCTTACTGAAGCTGCTTATAGTGGGATATGGAAACCAGCACTTTGGCTAATAGACCTTAGGATAGACCTTGACAACCCGAACCCTTAAATGTAAGTCAACCATCATTCAGCTACAAATTTGTAATATTAAACGTGTACTCTGCAATGTAAGGCAAATTAAAATCACAAAGTATTTCCATGCTCTTTCCATCCTCCTCCAGTCTGTCCCTGTGAGACACTGTACTGTCCCCATTGGCAGTTGTGATGAGTGTGGCTCTCAGAGGAAGGCCTGTTGGAGGTGAATGTCATGGAGCAGGCTCCCTCAGAATTAGAGAGAGATTGATTTCCACGGTGGCAAAGTGTAAACAAAATTCTTTGCTCCCCTGGGAGAAGCCCCCAAAAGGAAGTAATTCATGGAAGAAGTAATTACCAATTAAATAGTAAACGTGCTACTTGGCCTGTAAGAAGAATTAAAACATATTTACACTTCAAAAAGAAGCAATTAGTGATAGTTGATTCACTAAGGAAAGTGCCAGACCAGGACAGAGGAAAGTGTGTAAATAGATAAAGACAGAGAGATTTATTATTAAATTAAAGTCCCTTAATTACTGCAAATGTTAAATATGCAGTTTTCTGACATTTAAATGATGCTTTTCACCAAAATGAAAATGAACTGTCCACCTTGGATTCTTACTTCTCAGGCAGGACGTAAATGTCAGTCCTAAATTAAAGCTAACTAGTTTCTGCTATACATTAAAAAATTTTTTAATTAGAATCAATAAATCATTAAAAAAAATTGAAGTCAAAGTCATCTGGTCCAAACGTTTAGCCTTCTCCCTAAAAGGAGGCATATGCCAGAAGAGTCCCTGAGGCTTGGGTTTAAGGTGAGACCTCTGCCATCAAGGCATGATGGGCCAAGATCAGACTGGACAAGTGCAGATTCCCAGTAAAAGCCCGTGTCCTGATCACCTGCCCCCTCTTCCTTGGACCTTCAATGCTTCCAAGTGATAAAAGGATTATTCCCTGAATTAGAAACATATTTCTCTTTAAAATATAACATAGCTACCCTTTATGAATCATCTACTGTGTACCAAGAGCTTAACATGTGTTTTCTTATTTCAGCCTCCTAAGAGCCCTCTAAAGTATGTTCTATGATCGTTATTCTGTACAACTCAGATTGAATGGCTGACTTTTCTAGGTCGAGGCTCAGAGAGAGCTGGGATGCAAACCCATGCCTCTTTGCCACAATACCATACTTCCACTGTTAAAAACAATGAAAAGAGAACAATAATAAACTTAAAAAATGTTTTTAATTAGGAGCGCCTGGGTAGCTCAGTCAGTTGAGCATCTGAATCTTGATTTTGGGTCGGGTCATGGTCTCAGAGTTGGGGGATCAAGCCCCACATCAGGCTCTGCACTGAGTGTGGAGCCTGCTTGAGATTCTCTCTTCTTCTTCTTCTTCTTCTTCTTCTTCTTCTTCTTCTTCTTCTCTCTCTCTCTCTCTCTCTCTCCCTCCCTCCCTCCCTCTGGCCCTCATCCTCACGCTCTCTTTCTCTAAAAATAAATGTTTCTAATCACAGCTTTAGAGAACATTATTGTCATTCTAGATGTCCCTGGCTGAGTAGTCTCTAAACTTTTGACCCAGAGATACTGGAAGCTACTTATTATCCTTAAAAAATTTATTTTCCTCTTAAATTTAACAAGGTTGGTTTCTATTGTTTGCCACTCGGCATCCTGAAAGCATAGTTCAGGTTCTCTAATTCCTGCTTTAATTGTTCTGTGTGTTCACTGAACTCCAGAAGGACTTATAAAAACTCTTCATGTGTTTATCAAGTGCTGGGCACTGTGCTGTACATAGGAGATAATAAACTTCTTAACATGAGCCTTTCCAATCATTCTATTTCTAAACTGGATATTAATTAAGAAATAGTGTACAGTGATCAATACTTTGGAAACACTGGACAAAACTTTGTTCACCAGGTTTCTTTTTCTGCAGGACTTCTCAGAGCCTTTTTGTACTAATGTGCCCTGTGAATCTTAAAAAAGAAAGAGATAATATATAGGAATTTCATATGAAATGTATATGATGTGGAACTTTTTTTGAGGATTCTTTTGTATGAATAATATCTAAATAAACATATAAGGGAATGCAGGGATAATAATAGGAGCTATGAATGAAAGAAAAGGAAGGAAGTTTGATAAAGGCAGTAGGATTTTTAAAAGGTATGGGGAAAGAGCAGAAGGGAGAAGGCCATGGCAATGAGCTGAACTCTGAGAAGGCAGATTAGTAAGGTCAAATTTTTTTTAAATGTTGGCTTCAAATTACTATCACATGCAATATGTAGTGAAAACTCCTCAAAAGAAATTTTATACAGTATTCTTAAATCATAGCATATTGAGATCTTAATAGATCTCATTTTTTATTAAATTTTTTTTAATGTTTATCTACTTTGAGAGAGAGAGAGAGAGACAGACAGAGAGAGTGAGCAGGGGAGGGGCAGAGAGAGGGATACAGAATCCGAAGCAGGCTCCAGGCTCTGAGCTGTCACCACAGAGCCTGACATGGAGCTCGAACCCACGAACCATGAGATCATGACCTGAGCCGAATTTGGATGCTCAACCAACTGAGCCACCCTGGTACCCAATATACCTCATTTTAATACAAGATTTCAATAAAACAAAAGTGACATTCAGACTATATGTTACAGACTAGAGTCCAAGGTGGAAACTACTTCCCTCCTGAGTTTACACCAGGAAGGTCTACAAGGTGCTGGGCATCATCAGAAACAAAACAGCAAATCTTGTCTTACATGTTGGGTGTCCACAGTTGAAATACTTCAAGGCTGTTTGATCTGTCTACTTCAAGAGGAGAAATAAAAAGCTGGAGAAGACTGAGAATAAAGTAATTAAATTGTCAAGAGTATAGAGCAACTTTACATGAGGCATGAATAAAGAAACTATTTAGAGCGGAAAAAAGTTAAAAGGCCAAAGTTTATATGTCAGTATTTATAAAGTACTTGTTACATGCAGGCCTTGTGCTAAAATAAAATCTTAAGATATGGATAATGGAAGATCAGTTTTCATGTTACATCCTGGAATAGGAAACTAACTTTCTCCTCTTGTTTCTAGAAGCTTGAAGAAATTTTTTGAGGGTGTAGGAAAAATTAAAGGAAAATCCTTATTTACACAAGCCAATCTATACAGAAAAAAACTCATTTTCTTAAAAGGATTTGTAAAAGTGTGTTCCATGGTATTAACAAGGCTAAAAAAGAGGGGAGGGGTTACCTGATTCACTCATGTCTTTTTTTCAGTGATTTTAATATGTACAGATCATCTTGACTCCCTATTAGAATATGCGGGTGGTTCACAAACTTCTCTGATCATTCAATGTTATTTTGAAACCATATCATGTTGTATAAATGTTGATTCAAGGAATAGATTTTGGCAATATTCTTACAGGTGGTAAATACTTAACAGCTTAAAGGGGAATTCTGAGATCTTAATAGATCATTAACCTGTGAGTCTGATAACCTAAAGGAAAACTACCTTTCTTTGATTTTCAGTTAGCTTCTTAATGTCCCAATGGATTAGAAAGTAGGTATATATTTATATTTTCTGTATCGCTGAACCTAAGGGAAAGAGTACCTTTATAAATGTTAACAAACTCACCTAGTGTCTGTACGTACACTCTATCATTAGGATCCTCACAGCAGTATTTTTAAGCAGATGTTATTAAGTATGATTGAGAGATGGCCAGTTATTTTCCCAAGATTACACAGCTTGTAAGTGGAGAGGCCCAAACCTAATTTGGATTCCACACTTTGTTTTCTTTTCATTACAATCACTCTTTATAAGATTAGAGAATATATGGCTTTATCTAGTTCAGACTTGTCCTAAACTTTTATATTTGTAATTTCTTGACATACGTAAGAGAACCCAAATCTTCTGTGGTCGGTTTTAGATATCCTTAAGTCTTGCCTTATACAGAATACAGAATTTTCATTCTCAGCCTTACCCCAAGGAATCTTGTAGAATTTGAACAATAAGTGATTATTACTGGAACATTTAATACACTGATACATTCATGGGAGGAAACACAGGACCTGCCTCCTTTTATTGGGTTTAACAAAACCCAAAATGACTTTCATAAAGCAAATTTTTCCCTTTTAACTTTTAAACCCATGTGCACTTTAAAGGAAATTTAATCCACATGTTTCTAAATCATTTGCACTTAATTCATCAGATGTTTGGTAAGAGCTATTTGATTTCCTAGAAGCCTTTGTTTATAGGATTTTAAAGCCCTTCTTTCCTTGAACTAAGGAGTCTCATCTCATAAGGTTCTCCACTGAATTAAGCCACAAATGACTCAAATGCAGGATCCCTAATCTTGAATTTCCCAGGGAACGTCTCCCAGATGGTCCTGTAAAGGCCAATTTTTCCTTGGCTTCCCTTCTATTACACTAGAATATCTAGTAGAACATCACAAAAGTGGAACTCAATCTACCTTTAGACTATTGTCATTTTTGCTGTGGATGAAGACAGTTTCTGTGAAATCTAGGCTCCCTTGCCTTTGTAGATTTAACCACAAGACATCTTGTCCTGGAAATCAAATTTTTATTTATTCCCCATTCTTTCTAATTTTATTTCAAAAGTTTCCTGAAAAAAAGCTACTCATGTCCATAGTCAACATGATTGCCCATTGATATATTAGTTTCTTCTAAAACTTCCATGCTTGCTTTCGTGTCTACAAGAAAATACCCTAAGAGGAGGAAGGACATAGAAAACCATGTGATTTTGCTACTTAATAGAAAAATGACAGCTGACTTTCTTGTTAGAGAATTTGGAGCCCAGCGTCCTTCGTAATCAAGTATGTTCGGAAGGTCTAGGGCAAAATGCCTCAGGTTGTAGCAGTAGTAATTAATAATTGTACTAAAAATGGCTATTAGTTTAAGTTCAGTTGCAAGTGCAGTATGCTAATAATTAGTAAGGATCCTTTGTATACTATCTTTTTAAGGCCCTTTGCCCAAATTCTTGAGGCAATTCCTCAAGATTATAATAGTCGTTAATCAATATTGGCATTAATTAATATTATCATCAATAAAAACTAAGATTTATTCACAATGTGCTAGAAACTGTAGTACCTCTCTTTGTACTCCTAGTGGCCCTATGAGGTACATGGTGTTATTATGCCTCTGTGTTATTGTGGCCAGGAATTCCACTTGAATACCTAGTGTTAGTTGCAGAAATATCTTATCATCTTCATTAAGGAACAAAAGCTTTTGGTAAGAGACTGGTGCCAAGTTTAGAAGTTATTCCTCAAAGGCAACAACTTTCAGTAATTTTAAAGAAGTAGTACCTTCTTTAAAAGACTCGGGGCACCTCAGTGGCTCAGTCCGTTAAGCATCTGACTTCAACTTCAGCTCAGGTCATGCTCTCACAGTTCCTGGGTTTGAGCCCTGCGTCGGGCTCTGTGCTGACAGCTCAGAGCCTGGAGCCTACTTTGGATTCTGTGTCTCTCTCTTTCTCTCAAAAATAAATAAACATTAAAAAAAATTTAAAATTGTTAGAGGACTCAACTAGAGAAATTGTTGACAGATTTCTCAAATATTTGCTGAGCTTCAGAAAAATGTGCAATAGGAAGGCAGAGAACAGGCAAGAAATTGAAAAGAAAAGATGAAGTAGTTTGAATAGATAAACAATGTGTTCTCTAATTAGCTTTTAGCCTGCTATGGTCATTAATTAATCCATTATCTGTGGTTAACTCAGACCCCTCCCCATTCCTTCTCCTTTAGCCTATAACATTCTAGTGTACTGAGGAAAATGAGATCATCCTTGTTAGCTAATTTGCCAACTTGTTTTCAATGGGGTTTGCAAGGAGAGGGGAGGACATGAATTGCAGAGACAACAGAGGGGGACCTTTTAGAGGAACATGGTGTAAGCGAGGTGGTAAGAGATGAGAAACTGACTGAGAAAACTAATTTTGATGGGAAGACCAGAGATTGTTTAATGAGGAATAAGAATTTTGTGTTCTGGATAGGGTTTGATGTGAATTATCTTCCCATCTCTGCATGAGACGTTAAAAACCATTTTGTCCAATGCCCTATGGAACTGGAGCTCTAAAATGCACTCATGAGCTGAATTCTGCTTCAAACCAAGTACAGGATAAGAACAGAAGTTGCTCGGACTTGGCCATACACACAGAAATTACAGATTCACTCAACATATTAATAAAGCGCTTACTCTGTACCATAATCTGTGCTAGATACTGGGGATAC